>NW_005370552.1:491384-504473 GCF_000412655.1 Myotis brandtii | reverse complement strand
TGTACTACTATGTGTAATACTTTAAACAATAAAATAAAATTTTAAAAAAATAATAAATCTGAGTGAACATAGTAACAAACTAGCAAAGAAAAATAAATACAGCATGGATAAGGAGAGTGGCTACATTATTTATTGCTGTCTAACATAGTCCCTAAAAACTTAAAAATAATATTTATTATCTTACAGGTTCTGTTGGTCAGAAATATGTAGGCATCTTGGTTAGGTTATTGAGAGTCATGGTCTTTGATGAAGTTGCAATCAAAATGTCAACAACTAGGGTTGCCTTCATACGAAGGCTTGAATGAGGCTGGAGGATCCACTGCCAAGATGGTTCACTTACATGGCTGGCATGTTAAGGCTGGTTGTTGGTAGGAATCTTCAGTTTCTCATTACATGGACCTCTCCATAGGACTGTTTGAGTGTATTTAAAACATAACAGTTTATTTCTCCTAGAGCAAGTGATCCAAAAGAAGCAAGATGGAAGATGCAATATTATGACCTAACCTCAGGAATCACACTCCATCATTCTCATACTATCTTATTAGTTTACTCAGCTCTACTCATTTTTTGAAAAGACTACAGAAGGATGTGAATACTAGCAGATGAGGATCATTGGAGTACCTTGGTGATTGGATACTACAGTAGCCATCAAAGGAATTATGATAACCTTGTAGGCCTACCTGTTCCAGGTATTTGGGGTATATCAGTGAATTAAATAAAACAAAAATTCTTTCCTTCATTGAGTTTACATTTTGGTGGAATGTAGATAAAGAAATGGGATAAAAATAACCTTAGCATCAGGTGCTTGCTGCACATCAGGCACCATAATTGATACTTAACTGTACATTATTTCTTCTAATCTTCATAAGAACCTCCAGTGGAAGCATAGCTCTATCACACAGCTGGTAAATTGCCAAACTGAGATTCAAACCCAGGGTCTCATTGACTCCAAAGTCTGTGTTCTTAATTACCATGCTACACCATCTCCCTCATATGACATACCATAATTTTCTAAAACTGCAAAGGAGCCCAAGATAAAAGTGCCCATATAAGTTCCAGGTCAAGATAGAGATCTGGATAGTAAAACCCACCAACATCTGGGAAGCACCTAACCATTTATAAAGAATTTTCATTTACCCTACCCCAACCATTCCATGAGGTTTGGGGTTTCTTTTCTTTGCAGATAAGAAAATGGAGATGCAGAGACTTTCAGTAATTTATCTAACATCTGGCCTAAACCTTCCTCAGATCTGTCCAGATGTGGAAACTCAGGCATAAGCACAGCCATAGGAAGACTTAGAGGTCAGCCCACAATCAGGCAGAAAAGCCTATCTGGCAGAATGCAATTGTTCTGCTGTTATTAATACAGAATGCAAATATCATGGCTCACAAAACTCTCCCAACTGTTTCCACAGGCCAACATTGAAAGAGTAGTGAGGATGATGAAGCATGCTGAATAAATATTCCTACCTCCCATTGATTGGTATTCCTCTCTTCTTAAAAATAGCCCTTTAACACCTTAATCCAGGCTTGGGCCCTCCCTAGGACAGAATCACTACAATCTGTTTTGTGGGAGAGAAAAAGGCTCTGCCATTATAAAATAATCTTTTCCACCTTGATGTTCCTGTAATAAATAACTCCACCATTACACCAGATGGTGCCCTCTTTCAAGACTTTGAGCTCCTGGAGAGCAGGGACCAAATCTCATCCATCTTCCCGTCCCCAATAACTAGTTCAATGTGTGGCATATAGTAAGTGCTCAAAATTTTTTTATTGAATTTAATTAAATCTTATTTGGCCCCAACATGTCCCAAGCACATTTTAAGGTCATTTATGAGATCAAAGGTCTAGGGGTAGATGGCAATGAGTTAATAAAATGTCTTTGACATGTTTGCAGTTAACAGTATTAAAACCCAACAAAATTCAACAAAAAACATAAGTAGATTTCTGTGTGTTCTATAAGCTTAGTGTCAATACTAAGTTATCTATAATATAAAATCCTAATATGCAAATAGACTGAACGGTGGAACAACCGAACAACCAGTCACTGTGAAGTGCGCTGACCACCAGGGGATGCGCGCAGAACATGGTGGGTATTGGCAGCTGGTGGCAGAGCATGCAACATGGTGGACATCAGCCATGACACGATGGTGGAGCAGGTGAACGGGGGCACCAGAACAAGGTGGAGCACTGGTCACTGTCATCTGCACAAGCCTCTGGTGGTTACTGAAAATTCTTTGCTCCTGTGCACCATGGTCTCACCCTGCTCTCACACCTGCTGCCAGCGCCGCCACTCTCACCCACTGCTGGTGCCCAGCGCCGGCCCCAATCGCTGGGCACTGTCAGCGGGTGCAAGCAGGGCCAGTGCAGTATGCATGTAGGACCAGCGGGAGTGGGGCTGCCAGTAGAAATGGGGTGGGGGGAGCGGAAGATGGGCTGAGACCCACCCCCTCTGCCCACTGCAGCCTCGCAGCCCACAGTTCCTTTCAAGGTACACCAATTCATTCACTGGGCCCCTAGTTTTTTAATAAATGCTTTATTTTAGAAAATACTAAGATTTATAGAAAAATTGCATCAATGTACAAAGAGTTCTCATATACCCCACACACAGTTTCCCCTATTATAAACATCTTACATTAGTGTGGTATATTTGTCACAATTAATGAACCAATATTGTTACATTATTAGTAACTAAAGTCCATACTTTATTGATTTCCTTAGTTTTTACATACTGCCCTTTTTCTGTTGCAGGATCCCATCCATGACTTACCACTGTTGATGTTGACCTTGACCACTTGGCTGAGGTAGTGTTTGTCAGGTTTCTCCACTGTAAAGTTACTCTTTTTTTCCCAAAGGGGTTACTTTTAATTACTTTACTGAGGTATAATGTATACATAGCAAAATTGGTACACCCATTTCAAGTATACAGTTTGATAAGAATTGATGAACCACAACAGTGATTCTCAACCAGGGGTAATTTTGTCACCTAGAAAACATTTGACAATGTCTGGAGACACTTTTGGTTGTCACATCTGAGATAAGTGGAGGTGTTACTGGCATCTAGAGAATGGATGCCAGGGACACTGCTAAATAATCTATACACAAGACAGCCCTCCTCAAGAAAGAATTATCCAGCCCAAAAATATCAATAACAACAAGATTGAGAAACCTTGATGTACACTTGTATAAAAACTGTTCCCAATCAAGTCATAGCAGCACTCCAAAAGTCTTTTGTGTTTCTTTGCAGTCAATCCCACACTACCCATCCCTGGAAACTACTATTCTGATGTTTTTCTACCTAGAGTAGTTTTGCTTGTTCTTGAACTTTATAATAATTATTTATTCTTTTTGTCTCTAGCTTCCTTTGCTCAGCAAAATGTCGATATTCATTCCTGTTGTTTTATGTATCCATAGTTTGTTCCTTTTATTGAATAGTATTCCTTGGTATGACTATACTATACTTTATCAATGGGCATTTGGGTTGGTTTCAGTTTGAGGATTTTAGAAGCAAGAGGAAAACTATGTAGAAGTCTTTGTGTGAACATATGCTTTTAGTTCTCTTGGATGAATACCTAGGAATGGAATTGTTAGGTCATATAGTAATTATACTTTAACTCGAATGATTTATATTTTTTAAATAAAAAAGACAAAATAAATGGTTCTTTATCTCATTTTGGACTATATAGATCTCTCACTACTTTTACTTTCTCATCTCAGCTAGGAAATAAGTTTTGAGTTAAACAGGAAAGTGATGTCAGTGACATCCTCTTCCATTCTTTCCATCCCCAGGCAGAATTCCTTGGAATAGGTGATCAGACTTCATCAATTCCCTGCTCCCTTGCACTTTGTCAAGCAAAAGTTGATGTCTCTTAAGATCAGAACCAGAAACAGCTGTGTCTTTGGTTCTTTGGATAATGTGTGTTTGATTTTTTTAGAAGATGTTTATAGAAAATGGCCTGCACTATTGGCAGTTGTGAGACTAGATCTAACTTCTGCTTGGAACTGCTATAAATTTTTAAAACAAACCAAACCCTAACATCACAATATGGCTATGTAAGGTAACTCCAAGCCAAATCCATTAGATTGGGAATGAAATATTTATTATGATCTGAATGAGACAACGACAAAGCAAGGACTTTAGATTTTCCTTAAAGTTGTACTGCCAAAACTTTGAGTGTTTGCTTTCCTACAATGAGTTGGGAATTTAAACTTTGATTTATATAGCAATTCAGTGTGACTATCAAAGAAGAAAAAGTTTACAGAATTCATGAAAGAGAAATGAAATCTTTTCAAGGTTGAAAATAAAGACTTATTTTGCTAATCAGCATTCCTAACCCATGTTTGAGGTAGAGAAAGCTATTTCTTAGATTTAAAAATTATTTATAATATACATTATCAAATAATCTTTCCCATAGAAGCTAGTGACATACTTCAAATTTTAGAAATTCATATCTAAAAATAAAATTTTGAAGAGCATTGAAATTATTAATTTTCTCAAAAAATAATTTAAATGAGGGCAATAAAGAACTCAGTGTAATGAAAGGAACAAAGACTAGAAGTTGAAAGACCTAAATTCTAGTTTTGCCTCTGTCAAAGACTAGTTAATGAAAAATATACTAGATGATCCCTAGGGTTCATTTCATCTCTAACCTTTTATGAATTCCATTGTCTGGTATTCAATACACACATAAATAAAATATATTTTAAAAAATAATAGACATGCATTTGTATAAGTAACCTTTTCATCAGAGTGTTTTAACTCACTTCAAAGTAATCCTGGAGAGGGGGAGCATTACATTAGAGGCATTTGTTAAATTATTTTCTTATATAGAGTTACATTCACCTTACAAGAATTATAACATAAAATGTCTTAATTAATTTTGTAAATTACAATCTGGTGAAAATTTTGCATTGCCTTTACAACTCTATTTTCAGGTAGATTTATGCCCCCCCTGGTATAAGAATAAGCATTCGTTTGACACTTTAAGGTTTACTAAGTAGTTAAGTATTGTATACTAGTTAATTCTCATGAGAGACTTCTTAAAGGCAGCCTGGGTTATTTAAATGGAAAGGAATTGCTTTGGGAAGAAGGTATGTACAAATGGTGTTAACTTTAAAGGGAATACATGCCACCTTAATCTGAAACCATCATGAGAAGCTGAGGGGTTCAACTGTTGTCAGAGCAAGCTTTCAGCAGAGTACACCACTGCTGTTTTTAAGGAACAATTAAGGTCATCTCTTGGGTGTTTCCTTTTTATATAATCAGGATTACCATTTTAGCAACTAATTCATGCATCACATTACTCTTTTTTATATCTGGGCTTTCAGTGAGTTATCCTTATTCAGATGATTGTTTTCAGGTCATAAAATCATCTGCTTTTCAACTAGGCAGAAACCTATTGGAAGGGACACTTCTGGTGTTAAACTACTAGTATGAGCCTCAGTAACTCTCTTGATGTGAAGACTTCTGTAAGACACCTAATTCACCCTAAGGACAAATGCAAATGAACAATAAGGTCATCTGCAAATTATATTTGCCATGAAAATGGAACCTTGTTTCCTTTGACTTAGGTGATTAAAATATCATATTGAATATCACAGTGGCTTATGTTCCACATTTCAATATATATGATTTAAAAACAAAAGACACTGTCCTTTCAAATTTAACAAAATCCAAAAATAATAGCTGCAAGCATATGCGAATGAACCATATTTTGAAAACCATGATGTTCATAATGAGTAGAGATAGTTATATTGTTTAAATGACCAAAATAAATAAATTGCCCTGACATTGATAGAATGGTAACATTATCACCTGGGTTAAGAATAAAAATTACCCACTGTTATATTTTAACAGTGATGCTATGATGCCATGGACACCATGAGTACATAGAATCATAGGCTCACCTTGAAAAGTGAGTTTCTACCACAAATAAGAACTTACTCTTTTAAGATAAGATTATTTACTCAATTAAGAGAAGAAATGGTTTCTTTTGGCAAAAGGTTTAAATCAACAAATGTAGACACTTATTTTCTTTTGGAATAATCATCATCAGATCTCTGTAACTAATCTTGGGCAATAGTGTGTTTCCATGAGAAAAGAGTCATTAGGAAGAAATTGAGCTTTATAGAAAAAAGGCTAGAATTCTTACCAGGCATTATATTAGAGAATTAAGCTGTTTCTACAGATTTACAAATACATCTTTGGGAAAAAATTAGCTTGCTGAGGTGGAAATGCATTTGATATTATAAAACACAGATATTAATATATTTATTTCTATCTTTCTGAGGCATTTTCCAGAGGAAAAATATTGGCTTGTCCTGCCCAGCTGTGCCATGATCCTCTTGCTTTCCTTGTCACCATCAGAGCTGCCTTCCATGTTGGTCATACTATCTCATCTTTTTTGGTTCCATTCCTCCACTGTTCAGCTCCCATACCTACCTTCCCCTTTGCTGTATATGCAACATACATTTAAATGTTTTTCCAAGTATCCATACCACTGTTGGCTTAAAAGTTTGGAACAATGTGCATTTCCCAGGGTTTTACACCTAAAAGATCCCTATCCTTTCTCCAACATTCCCCAAAATAGATAGATATTTGCATGGTAAATCTTTTTCCTTTTTTTAAATTTTATTTTTCAATTACATTTTATAATCAATATTATTTTATATAAGTTTCAGGTGTACACATAGTGGTTAGACAATCTTATATTTTAAAAAGTGATCTCTGTAATATTCCCAGTACCCACCTGGCACTATACAACATGGTAAATCTTGATATGAGTTGGAGATTTTAGAATAAATCACTTGTGTTGGCTATTGTCTGATTACTGTACCCTGAGTTTCTGAACAGAGCAAACCCAGGGACCTCCTGCTTAGACATTATCCTTACAACAGAAGGGAATCTACCCAACCACAACATACCTCCCAAAAGGAACTTTCATTTGTGTGGTTAGAACAGTTTCTTGGTAACTTAGAAGTTGGCATAAGTAGGAACTGCCCCCACCTCCAACCCATGTGCCACCACTGCAATGCCGTAGATTATATCACTTGTGTCACATGGGAAGATCACATGTTAACTACCTCCTCATTGAGTAATCTGCATCACTCTAATTTTTAGCTGAGCATGTTAACACCTGAAATAAACAACTGCATTTCCAGCCTTCCTAGCACCTAAATATGATTTTTCAACCTGAAATCCACAGTCCTTCAAAAGGCTTTTAAAGGTAAGTTGTGAGTAAGATGTAATCAAAGAGCTACACACAGATTTATTTGTGGAAGGGCTGGGATTGCTTCTTATGATGGAACTGACTCAATTGGGAGTTTCTTTCTGCCTACCCTCCTGGTGGTAGTGTAAAATATGAACATGATATCTGGGACTCCAGTATGCACCTTGTGTCATGAAGTAGCCTTAAGAAAGGATGCTGAAGCTATACAAGCAAAAATGTCTGAGCCTGGGGCTTAATGACACACTGTGGGGTCACAATAGCTTCCTTTGACACCTTATTTTTGTATTTTCTTTATACTATATAGAGAAATAGTTCTACCTTGTTTAAGTCCTTGTCATTTCAGAGTTTTCTGTTATATTGCTAGCTGGAGAAAGAGCATTCCAGAAGAGAGGACAAGAGCAAGGGACCCAAGGCTGGAGTGTGCCTTGCAAGTTTAAGGAGAATCGAAGTGGTTGCTGTGGCTGGAACAGAGTGAACAAGGGTAAGAGTGTGAGATGTGATCAAAGCAGTACTATAAGTCATTCCATGCAGAATCTTAAAGGCCTTTGGAAGGACATTGACTTTTATACTGAGAGATATTTGAAGTCATTGGAGAGTTTAGATCAGAGGGGTGGCATTACCTGTGTTTGAAGAACATCCAACTGGTTACTGTATAGAGAAAATGTAGATGCAGGAGACCTGTTAAGAAGCTGTGAAATAATCCAGACAGTGGCTTGAACCAGCACAGTATCAGTGGAGGTGGTGAGAAGTGGTGAGATATTTGGTATTTTGTGAAGACAGAGCCAACAAGGTTTCCTAGTAAACGGGATGTCAGATGTGAGAAAATGAGAAGTGTCAAGTGTATTTCCAAAGTTTTGGACCTGAGCAATTGGAAGGAAGGCATTACTATCAATTTAAATGGGGAAGACTATAGCTATAGCTAGTTTGCTGGTAAGGTCTAAAACTAAAATCATCCTTGCCACTAAAATGAGCTCCTTTGCCTCTGGTGCTTATCTCACAAATTCAATACACATCTACTCAATCACTTCAGGAAAAACCCAAAGGTCACCCCTGACCCATCCCTCTCTATAACCTCTATACCATCCCATCATGTCCTCTGATTTTTACTTTCTAGGTATCTCATTTCTCTATCTACTTCTCTCCTCAATTGACATCCTTTATTTGAGGCCAGCATCATCACTCACCTGGATTATTACAAGAGCCTCTGAACTGGTGATGAGTCCACACCAGATTGAACCATTCATTACACTGCAGAATGAGACATCATTGTAAAACACAAAGCCTTCCATTTCCTTTTGTCCTCAGAATAAGTCAAAAGTGCTAAGTATGGATATATTTTTAATTAGTTGTCCTGGCCTGTCTAACTCAGTTGGTTGGGTGTCATCCTGTGCACCAAAGCGTTGCTGGTTTGATTCTTGGTCAGGGCACATGCCTGGGTTTTAGGGTTGATCCCCGGTATGGGGCATGCAGGAGGCAGCCAATTGAAGTTTTGCTCTCATGTTGATGTTTCTCTCTCTCTAAAATAAATTTAAAATCTTTAAAAATTTTTCTTGTTTTAAATAATTTCTGACTTTCAGAAAAGTTGCAAGAGTAGTATAAAAACATTTTTCCATATACTCTTCATCAAGATATCCCATTTTACTATCTCTTTCTCATCTGATGATCAATTGCAAACACAATATCCCTTTACTCCTAAATACCTCAGTGTATATTTCCTAGGAATGAGAACAACTTATATCACTGTAATACAATTTCCATAATCCACAAAACAATTATCTAATATACAGACTTCATTCAGATTTTTCCAAATGAACAAATTATGTCCTTTATATCAAAAGAGATGTAGATAGAGATAGAGATACTGTTCCTTTAGCTGCCTTCCCACCCTCTGTCAGCTCCAATTAAGGAATGATTGCTTTGATGTTGAAGTTATGTTTTTAAAAAGTCTTTATGAGAAAGAACAAAGTTGAAGGGATCACAATACCAGATATCTAGCTATATTACAAAGCCACGGTTCTCAAAACTGCCTGGTACTGACACAAGAACAGACATATAAACCAATAGGACAAAACAGAGAACCCAGAAAATGACCCAAGCTATTACACTCAACTAATATTTGACAAAGGAGGCAAGAGCATACAATAGAGTCAAGACAGTCTCTTCAATAAATGGTGTTGGGAAAATTGGACAGATACATGAAAAATAAATGAAACTAGACCACCAACTTACACCATACACAAAAATAAACTCAAAATGAATAAAGGACTTAAACATAAGATGGGAAACCATAAAAATTCTAGAAGAATCCATAAGCAGCAAAATAGCAGACATATGTTGTAGCAATATCTTTACCGACACAGCTCCTAGGACAATGAAAACTAAGGAGAAAATAAACAAATGGGACTACATCAAAATAAACACTTCTGCACAGCAAAAGAAACCATCAACAAAACAACAAGAGAGCCCACTGCATGGGAGAACATATTTGCCAATGTCATATCTGATAAGGGCCTAAATAGACACTTTTCAAAAGAGGACATTCAAAAAGCCAAGAGACATATGAAAACATGCTCAAAGTCACTAATCATCTGAAAGATGCAAGTCAAAACAACAATGAGGTACCATCTCACACCTGTCAGAATGGCTATCATCAACAAATCCACAAACCACAAGTGCTGGAGAGGATGTGGAGAAAAAGGAACCGTCTTTCACTGCTGGTGGGAATGCAGACTGGTGCAGCCACTATGGAAGATAGTATGGAGTTTCCTCAAAAATTAAAAATGGAACTTCATTTTGACCCAGTAATCCCACTTCTAGGAATATATCCCAAGAAACTAGAAACACTAATCAGAAAAGATATATGCACCCCTACATTCATAGCAGCACAATTTACAATAGCTAAGATTTGGAAACAGCCTAAGTGCCCATCAGCAGATGAGTGGATTCAAAAACGGTGGTACATCTACACAATAGAATACTATGCTGCTGTAAAAAAGAAGGAACTTTTACCATTTGCAACGGCATGGATGGACCTGGAGAGCATTATGCTAAGTGAAATAACCAGTTGGGGAAAGATAAATATCACATGATCTCACTCATATGTGGAATATAATGAACAACATAAACTGATGAACAGAAACAGATCCAGAGACATAGAAGCATCGAACAGACCATCAAACCTCAGAGGGAAGGCAGGGGAGGGTGAGAGGAGGGTGGTAAGAGATCAACCAAAGGGCTTCTATGAATGCATATGAGCATGACCCATGGACACAGACAGTACGGGGGTGAGAGCATGTGCTGGGGGGCGGGAGTAGGTGGGGAGAGGTCAATGGGAGAAAAAGGAGAAATATGTAATACTTTAAACAATAAAGAATTTCAATGAAAAAATAAAACAAATGTAACAGAAACAAACAAAAAAGTATTTATCGGAGTTTTTAACAAGAATCTAATGCTTCTAAGGTGAATTCTCATCAGTGCATATACTAATAAACAGAGAAGTAAATGAAAGAAGAGAAAAAGGAGAAAAAAATGTCTGGAAAATGAGCTCCTTCCTCAAGGGTTTCCTTTTACTTCTTTCCCTGGCCCTCATATTTAATTAACAACTCACAAACACTCCAAGATTTTACATGTTATAATTTAATCTTTGTAATATCTTGAAGACTCAGTCTTCCTTATAACAACTTCTTTAAATCCACATTTCAGTATTAGAATTAGACTTGGCCAAGAGCAATAGAAATAGCAGTAGTGGCTTAAACAAGATAGCAGTTTATTTCTGTTTTTTAAAAAAAAAAAAAAAAACAAAAAACAAAAAACATCCAGAGATAAGGCATCCATTGCAATCAGAAGCCCAGGTTCCTTCTCTGTTGTTGCTTTGTTGTTCTCAACACATTGCTGCCAAAGAAATGAATGAAAAAGTAAGTATTTTGCCCTAACTGGTTTGGCTCAGTGGGTAGAGCATCAGCCAGCAGACTGAAAGGTCCCTGGTTCAATTCCGGTCAAGGGCATGTACCTTGGTTGCGGGCACATCCCCAGTGGTGAGTGTGCAGGAGGCAGCTGATTGATGTTTCTAACTCTCTATCCCTCTCCCTTCCTCTCTGTAAGAAAAAATCAATAAAATATATTTTTTAAAAAATGGGCTACACAACTGGATCTCTCATACATTGTCAGTAAGAGGTTAAATTATGTAATCACTGTGAAAAACTCTTTGGCAGTTTCTTATAAAGTTAAATATATACCTTTCTTATAAACTAACAATTCCACTCCTATGTATTTTTCAAAAAAGGCTTGAAATAGAATATTATTTATAACCAGTCATAATAACTAAAAGAAATAAATTTTAAAATGGGAACAACTGGATTAATGTCCAACAACAGGAAAGTAAATAAACGAATTGTGGCAATTTAGAAAATGGAATACTACTCAGCAATAAAAAGGAATGAACAGACATGCAAAAGCATGGGTGAATCTCAGAAATATTCTGTTGAGTGAAAGATCCAAAAGAGTACATACTGGCCCTAGCTGCTTTGGCTCAGTGGATAGAGCATCAGCCTGTGTACTGAAGGGTCCCAGGTTTGATTCCAGTCAAGGACACGTACCTCAGTTGCAGATTCGATCCCAGCCCTGGTTGGGGCATGTGCAAAGGCAACCAATCGTGTTTCTCTCACATTGATGTTTCTCTGTCTCTCTCCCTCCCTCCCACTCTCTCTAAAAATCAATGGAAAAATATCAAGTGAGGATTAACAACAACAAAAAGAGTGCATACTGTATGATTCAATGTATATGAAATTGAAGAACCTTTACTGAGGTGTTAATTGCATGGATGGATGTATTTATCAAAACTTAACAACTAGCCCTGGATGGTGTGGCTCAGTTGGTTCGAGTGCTATCCCATACACCAAAAGGTGGCGGGTTCGATTCTCAGTCAAAGCACATACCCAGGTTGTGGGTTCAATCCCAGGTCGGGGCACTCAGGAGACAACCAATCAATGTTTCTCTCACATTGACGTCTTTCTCTCTTTCTCACTTTCTCTCTCTCTCTTTCCTTTCCTCTTTCTAAAATCAATAAAGAAAAAAATGTTTTAAACTTAACTATATATGTAAAATATGTACATTTTATTGCATGTAACTACATCTTAATACAAAGAAAATAATAAGATGAGGGCTGCAGAAATAGATGTTGTACATAAATATCACAAAATATTTTTAAAAGGGAAAGAAGAATTAAAAATGAAAATAAAGACAGAATGGGTCTAAGTTCTTAGCCACAAAGGGCATAAATAGTGCTGCTATACTTGAAGCAAGCTCTTTTAGTAATATAATGGCAGCACCATAGTATCTGTTTTTTTTTATTCTTTATTGTTTAAAGTATTACATAAATCTCCTTTACCCCCATTGACCACTCCCCAGCTGCCCTCACCCCCCAGCACATGCCCTCTCCCCACTACTGTCCGTGTCCATTGGTTATGCTCGTATGCATGTATACAAGTCCTCTGGTTGATCTCCTACCCCCTCACCCCTCACCATCCCTCATAGGTTGGGCAGTCTGTTTGATACTTCTATGACTCTGAAGCCCTCACCCCCCCCCACTGTCTGTATCCATTGGTTTTGCTCATATTTATGCTACCGGATCTTTCACAAAATACCGACTCTGTGCATGGGCCACGAAGTTTCAATCGCACTGTATGTGCGCGCCCCCCCACGTGGTATTTTGTGGAAAAGCCACACTGAAGGGGCCAAAGAGCCGCATGTGGCTCGCGAGCCGCGGTTTGCCGACCACGGTGCTAAGCGAAATAAGCCAGTCAGAGAAAGATAAATATCACATGATCTCACTCATTTGTGGAATATAATAAACAACATAAAC
>NW_005370552.1:481934-491302 GCF_000412655.1 Myotis brandtii | reverse complement strand
GGAAAGGGAAAAGGGGAGGGGGGGGGGGGGGTGAGGGGATAAGAGATCAACCAAAGGACTTGTATGCATAGTGTCTGTTTATGTAGGGCTACTGTCACCGAGACTGGAACTTAAAAGAAAAATAAGTCTCTTTCACAAAAGAAGATTTTTTTAAAAAAAACTTATAAAACTGTTTTCAACAAGTTGTTGTGCTTAAAATTCTGTATTTTAGCCAGTCCAAAGACAATGAACTGATTAAGTGCTACATGTGAGAGGCCAAGTAGTTTAGTTTCCTATTGTTTCTTTAACAAATTCCCACAAACTTGGTGGCTTAAAACAATGTAAAATTATTATCTTACAGTTTTGGAAGTCAAAAGTCTAAAATGTATCTCACCGGACTAAAATCAAGATGTCGGCAGAGCTGCATACCTTCTGGAGACTCCAGGGAAAATGTTTCCTTGCTTTTTCCAGCCTTTAGAGCAGTGGTTCTCAACCTTGGCCGCACATTAGAATCACCTGGGAATTTTTTTTTAATCCTGTCTGGGCCTCATCCTCCGGAAAGTCTGTTTCTTTGTGATGGGGTGAGGCCACAACATTGGTAACAAAGAACAGAATTTCCGGAGGATGAGGCCCAGAAATCAGGATTTTAAAGATTCCCAGGTGATTCTAATGTGCAGCCAAGGTTGAGAACCACTGCTTTAGAGGCTGCCTATGTGTTGTTGTTTTTTTGTTCACTGCCACCTTCATCTTCATCTTCATCGTCAAAGCCAGTAAAGGCAAACTGAGTCTTCAACATGCTGCATCACTCTGATTCTTCTGCCTCCTACTTCCATTTTTAAAGACACTTGTGATTATATTGGGCCTATCCGGATAATCTGGATAATTTTTCCATCTGAAGGTCAGGTGATTAGCAACCTTAATTACAGCTGCAACCTTAATTACCCTTTGCCTTGTAAAGTGATATATCCACAGGTTCCATGGATTAAGACAGACATCTTTGGAGGGTCATTATTCTGCCTAGATGCTGAGCTTTAACAGAACAGTAAAATGTTACTTATAGCATCTGTCTAATCATCCATCACTTCTAACTCTTCTCTTCTCTACACCAGCCATCACATGAATGTTTCCAAAGGTTTCAGGCCTATTATAAGCTATTTGTTACTCAGGTAAATATGTTAAATAGATCCAGTCCCATAGATTACATTCTACTTTCAATTGTTTTCATTTATTTCTTCAATCTCCTGAAATATGGGGAAAGGTCTCTTTTAATTATCCATTACTATGTAACAAACCACTCAGTGGCTTACAAGAATAAAAAATTTTGCTCACAAACCTGAAATTTGGGCAGGGCTTGATGAGAATAGCTTGTCTCTGCTTCACTTGGTGTCAGCTGTAGTGGCTTAAAAGTTCCCTTACATGTTTGGAGTTGAGGCTGGCTGCTGGAGTTCCTCACAGCATTGCATCTGTGTTCCAAGGACAAGCATCTTAAGAGACAAAGATTCCACCTCTTGATGAAAGGTGGCAATGTTTGCCGAAGCTTCTCTGTAAATTTTCAATTTCTCCTTTTCATTTTAAGTCACCTCTTTCTTCTATTCTTTGTCCCATACTACTTCTACCTCAAAACCATGTTAACATCTAATTGCTGGGATCAGGAATTATTCAACCATCTTGGACTGACAAAAATGGCAATATCACGCTTCAACTTAATATTTGCTGTCTTTCTAGTCAGAGAAAAAGGCCTCACAACCTGCTATCAGAAGCGAATGATTACCTCCCCACTCCTGGGAGTGTCCCAAAACATACTTTGCCTTTCTCCACCACTCCCCTTATCATGAAGAACCAGGGACAGTGGGGTGACATTTTGTAAATTTGGAAAGACTAAATTACGCAGGCTTCTCTCAGTACCTCCCTTTTCCCACATGGGCCCATTCTGGCTGCAGGGAGTGGGCCTTTTCCTCTGCTCACAAACCGACTGGAGGGGAAGGGCTACTGTTTTCTGAGATTCTTCTTAGCCCTCAACAACTGAGTTAAACATCTAAATTTCTGGAACTTCCTCCTCCAAGCATTTAAGCTATGAAGAAATTATCAACAATTACATATCACAACAGAAACTAAATTATACCCCCAAAGCATCCATGAGTTACAAGCTGCAATGTCAATTACATGCCACAAAATACTACACCTTGTTTTGAAT
This sequence comes from Myotis brandtii, assembly GCF_000412655.1. Lineage (NCBI taxonomy): Eukaryota > Metazoa > Chordata > Mammalia > Chiroptera > Vespertilionidae > Myotis > Myotis brandtii. The sequence continues at coordinate 489,129 of NW_005370552.1, read as the reverse complement.
GACTAAAGTACACTAACTACACTCCTTGCATTCTACACATAGTTTCGCTACTACAGATCATATGGGTGTTCTTTCATAATGTGTATGTTTTGTTTTGTTTGTTTTTTTAAAGCAGGGCTTAAAATTAATATCACATTGTAATCAACTGGAAAATGTTAAAGACTTTGGTCAGAACCAACAATGTAGTACTTTCATTTTCATATTTCCTTGACTACCAAACAGGAATTCTCCTCAATTAGATGTCTGCTAAGAAGAAAAAAAAATGCCATCATCCAAGGACACAGCAAGTTCTGTCAGGTATTACAACATGGTGGAAGAATAGTCAGGTTTTAATTGGCCCTATTGAGCTCACCCACAAGCTACAACATTCTTTACCTCAGCAGTGTGGTATTCAAAAGGAAAAAAAAAAACTACAAAGTTGGTTTCTACCTTTGAAAACATCAAATGAATCATGTCCAGTTTCATCCTGTTAACTGAAGGCTGATTGATAAAAGTGCACATATCAACACTTAATAAGATTGGTATTGAAGAGTAAAATAGATTCTAAAAAATATCCTACCCCTCAACATTGTTTACTTGGCTTGCTAAAATAAAGATCTGGGATCTATGTTTCCCTAGTATTTTCTCAGTCTTCATATCTGTGTTAGAAGGCACTTTATTTAGACAGTTCAAGGTCAAAAGATTACCTTCTATTATCATGTTCTCAATTAAATTATAAGGACTTTCTCCAATCAAAAATTTCTGAAGGTTGACAAACTATTTTTTAAAGATATAATATTAGCCCTAGCCGGATTGAAGATATATAATATTAGTCCTAGCTGGGGATAGAGCGTCGGCCTGGGGACTGAAGGGTCCCAGGTTCAATTCCAGTCAAGGGCATGTACCTTGGTTGTGGGCACATCCCCAGTAGGGGGTGTGCAGGAGGCAGCTGATCGATGTTTCTTTCTTATCGATGTTTCTAACTCTCTATCCCTCTCCCTTACTCTCTGTAAAAAATCAATAAAATATATTTTAAAAAAAGATATAATATTAATCAAGCTATTGCAATAGGAGGAATATTCATTAATGGTAAACATTTTATTTTATTTTATTTTATTTTTAAATCTTTATTGTTGAATCCAATTAAAATTCTTACCAGTTTGAGATTATTGAAGTTGGGTACACCAACAGGTAAATTTTCAAAACTGCTCAACAAAGTGTTCTGAAACAAGAAACAAAGAACTAATAAAATATGAGAACAAGAATAGAAAGTTATGAAAAATTGCTTCTCTTAAAAATAGAGAATGCCCAAACAGGAAGGGTTGATGAGATAGTTGTGGTTTTAGGAGGCTTTGTTTAAACAGATGAACAACTATTATTATTATATATCAGCTTGAATTTTTATGCTAAAAAGAAAACAGCCAACAATAATTAAAAAAAAGATGAAAGAAAATTTGAGGAGGTAAAATCTTCATGGTTTTATGGAAGATGTATTCCTTGAGTCTTCATTATCATCACCACCATTGAAGCACTCACTGAATAGCAAACAGCTGGAAAAGCTCTGTGTACAGATGTGGTTTTCCTTTTCTTTAGCCAAGACTTTATTAATTAACTGACATACTTTCAGTGGAGCACAGAGACTCCTGAAGACTGTGGGAAATAGGGAGAAAACCCATGGAATCCTCATTTGACAAGACCTTAAAATAAAGATTGAGTTGCTTTCGCCTTTCATTTCCTTTCTACGGGCTTTCAAACCCTTTGTTCATTCTAAAACCCAGGGGTTCCTCCAGCCTATGCTCTGCCCCCTTATGGCCCTTTATCTCTCTACCCAATCTCCATCCTTGGACAGCTCAGTTTGCTTGTCCAAGCCCTGTCCACCATCCAAGCATGTCCACCACCAGGAGGATAATCTCAGGACAAATGCCTATGAAGTCCCTGGAACGGGCTCAGGGCCATTTAGATAGGGAACTCTGAGGACCGAGGTACCCAAGTGTGCTCTACAAGTAGGGGCTCAAGCTCTGGGCCTTCCCTTGGCTATAAAGATTCCTTGAACTATAGGGAGTTACAAAGCTTTACAAGAGTTAGCATGGGGGCCCTGTAAAGTGGGGGAGGGGAGCAGGGAAGGAGCTCTGGTTGTATGAGACAAAGGATGGTACTGGCTTCCATTTTAAAAAATGGTTATTGGTAGTAGACCATCATAATATCTACCACTTATCAGAAAGTTCTACGTAGTTCAAAATGAACCAACTAGAGGCCTAATAAAGTATTAAAGTATTTAGAGTAACTCAAGAACAACCTTTAAATTTCCCTGAATTATTAAAAAATTGGACATGACTTAAAAGAAAAAAATAAATAATTTTAAGTTTAAATTATGTTGCTAATTAAAACAATTTAGTCTGATCAGAAACTACATAAAGTTTGAAATTTTAAAAAGACTAATCATTTTAAGAGACCCATCCAATAGACTACATGATTAAAGTTTTCATAAGCTCCTGATTCACATTTTTTTGATTTGGGGTAACATTTTTATTGGGGTGAAAAATTGCCTCCACAATTTTAAAGAAAACTTTGCTTTTGTCATTATTTACTACAAAACTCTTAAAAATAAAGTACACAAGGTTGTAATGTTATAATGTATTAGGTGTCCCCTTAAAATATAATTTTTAAAAAAGGGTGTATGATATAAGATAGGAGCCATCCCTCCACCAGAGCTGTATCCAATTTGGAAACATCTGAAAACCACAGAAGAAAGGGAAGGGGGTAGGGTAGGGAGCAAGGGGTGGGGAGAGAAGGGGAGACACTCTTTCCAAAATGATTTTGTTTAGCAACTAAAAGTAAGGGGAAATGATGAAGCATATGAACTGACAATAACTTTCATTTTTTAAAAGAAAAATGTTTAAAAAACTAACTAGAGTAGTTTTCAAGTTGATCCAAAGAAGAATAATCCCAGCTGCCATGAGGTGCTCTTTAACAATTAGGTTCAGGTTCAGAGAAAGAGTAAATTAGACCAGACCACTGTGAATGTAAAACATGAAAAAGCCAATGTGAGCAAAGCAGAAGCAGAAAGCTATTTTAGGGGCCAAAACAGACCTTCTCAGAGGCTTTGGTGTGAGATTTTTATGTAGGAAATTCTTATCAAATGTAAATATCTCTGTGGTATATGCATTCTAAGCTGTTAATTTTTGCCTAGTTCATCTATCTGTGCCTTCTCTGTAGTCACAAACTGCCTCTGGGATGTGCACTGTCAGATGAGGAGGATCTCTGACAGCTCTTTAGGGAGGTGCCACACAATGTTTGTAACTTTTTTTAAGTTTATTTTTATTTTTGACAGTATTACAGCATATAAATTCTTTGGTTAATCTCTTCCTGCCCCCCACACCCCTCCCCTCTGAGATCTGTGGGTCTGTTCCAGGCATCCATGCCTCTGGACCTATTTTGTTCCTGTTTGTACCTTTTTAATCTATAAGGTACTTTGATCTCCCCCAGAAAAGACCTTCTGAAAATATAAAGTCCCTTATCACTTTACCTCAGATGTCAAGCAAAATTTTAAATTGCTTGAAAGATTCTAACAGGTGAATCTGTTGGGGATTTTTTCAGTTTTGTTTCACTATCAGTGGAATAGCTTATTGGGCCCGGAAAACCTCATTGGTTCATAAAAAAAATCCAATCCTTTTAAACAGTGATCATCATTACTTCTAGGTTAGAATAAAATCAGCATTTATATATAAAAATACTCTTACATAGTGTGACATTTTCAGCAATAAAGTTAACATTTATAACTCTTTATTTGTAGTTTAGTTTTGCTATCAACATGTACTTTACTGTATTCTATATACCACAGGAATATTCTGAAAACAGCTTGCAGTTAGCATCTCATAAAATTCTTCTGTTGCCCAGCATGGATGGAACTGGAGAGCATTATGCTAAGTGAAATTAGCCAGTCAGAGATCCCACTAAAAATAACAATACAACAAGTAGTTTGTGCCTTCAGGACAAAGTAAGCTTAGAGACTGAGCAAATTTATTAGATTCCCCTCCAAGTATAACATCTAGCACAGGTTAATAAATGTCCACTGTATATTAAAGGAAGGGGAAACCCCATGGGTAGGTTAGATTAATCACGTTAAATTATATATATGGCATGGAGGGGGTTGGGGGTTAATGGGGGGATGAGGACACATTTGTAATACCTTAACCAATAAAGAAATTAAAAAAAAATTCTTCTGTTACCCAAACTTTGACTTTTTGTTTTAATTCAGGCTCTCCGTCGAGACTTTGAGAAAAGAAATAGTTTACCTGTTATTTCATGTCTGTAATTGAAATTTTACTTTTCCCTAAAATGGACATATTATACCATGCTTCATATATCCCTGGAGAAGTCAAGGGGGTCAATGGAGACATGAGCCAACATTAAGATAGAGGAAGAAAGAAACGTGTAAAACCTTTGAGTAGTTCTCAAAGAAACTTTGAATTCTATAAATCTTTGACAGACTATATATCATCTAATTTAATTCTCACTGTAATCCCATGAAGTAAGCATTATAATTATTGTTATACCTAATTTCAAATGCAGCAACAAGCTTGGATGCTAAAATACTTGTAATTATGAAGTAGGAACAAGAGGATCTGAGCACACACTTTCTGGTTCCAACGTCTTCATGTTCCTTTCTTGGTGGCTTCTGTAATTTCCTTTCTTTGTATTTTTTTTTTGCTTGCACTTTGACGTTTTAAAAGGAATACAAAGCAATACGCTCTATATATTACTTTTGGTGCTGCCCAGCTTACCTTTATATTTAACAATTGATTTTCTCTGGCAACAGCAAGAACCTTGTCTTGACACTTTCCCATTTTTTCACTGCTGCTAAAAGCTGGTAATACACTTGAATTGCCCATACCAGACAAACATTTGCTTTAAAAAAGACTGCAAAAATAAATAAATAAATAAAAATAAATTAAAAAGACTGCAACATTATATGTATATTAAATTCAAGCTCTATAAGCTTAGAGATGTCTCATGATTGCTAGTTTGAAAACTGAAGTTGATCTAACGCGTATTTCCCCTAAACAAATAATGAAATAAAGAAAACACAGAGCAATGTATTTTACCCATCCCACCATCTGGGAAAGCATCATAATGGCATCTAAGTGTTCCCTTCCCAAGAGCCTTACTGCAGCCTTGACCAGATCAGCTATCCACGATTGCATACCGCTCACTGAAAAACTGGAAGCATTAAGGACACTGCCTAACAAACCTTAGCACTTCCCTGGAAACTACTGAGAGACCAGAGCACCTGTTATCACACATTTAAGTAACTCTTAAGACCAACATAAAACATTTGTAAATAAAGACTTGCAAGGTGTGTACACTAAGTTACCTGGTGTTTCTTTTCTAGTTATTCACTACTTAGTAGTCAAGAGAGATTTCCACCTTAAGGTAAGTTTTTATGCCTCAAAACGTTTGTGCTTGAGGTTCTTAAAAATATCAGAAGGTTAATTAAGTACTCCAATAAGCTGGTCAACTTTGTTAGAAAGTACCGTATATGTACCTTTCTAAATACTTTGAATACTTGTGAACTTTTTGTTGAGGTGCATGGGCCTACCTTGGTACTGAATTAGAAATAAAAAGTTTGGAAGTAAATTTTGTTCAGAGCTGCTTCCCACACAAATCTGAATACTTACAGAGATGATTATCCATTATCTTGAAATATCAGAAGGAAAATAAAATTTGCTAAAAAATAATTTATTTTTATTTAACTACTAAGTCATTCATTGAGGGATTAAAGAGCAACAAACTTTTGTGGAGTTTCATTAACACATTTGGCTTTTTATTTTTAGAATATAGTCTACATCTGGATTAAAAAAGTTTTAAATAAATTTAAGACATATAACAACAGTGGAACTCTTCATCATTCTCTATACAACACTGATAGAGCATCAGTTGGTTCCATTTCAGACAAGTCCACTTTCTCATAATAATATTATTTCCACTGGCTGAATGGCAAGCTTCATACAAGCTGGCGCAGTGCCAACTTACACTCACTGGGATGGGGACAGGGTGGCCACAGGACAGCTACACTGTGGAACAGAAAATAATTAATAACAAAGTAGTACCGATTACCCACAGACAGTGCTGTTTGTGCGCTTATCACAATGGAATCGCCGAAGTTTCAGAGCAAGGAGGAGGTCCGAAATACTTAAGGAAGGGCCACGGTTACAAAAAGAAATAGTGCAAACAGGAAAACTGATGCAATCCTAGCAACGCTGCGGCCTCCAACAGCCCAAGCGCGGGGAGGCGGGAGGCTGCTGCGTGCCCCGCCTTCCTCAGCGCCCAGCTCTTCTGGGCGGCGCTCCCAAGTGTGGCAACCCAGTGCCGCGCCCTGGCATGGCCCCTTCTCGGCCCTCTTCCACCGGAAAGAACAGTAAAGAAATTCCAGAAAGGCACAGGCTGAATGCACGGCGTCAGCCCAGTTGCATTCCCACCAAGGTAGAACACAGACCTCCCCTCCCCCCACAGTCCCAAGGGAGGCAAGGAGGTCCTGAGCAACCGCCCTCTCCGCCGCCACCACTTTCTCTTCTTCTCTTCTTTTCTCTTCTCTTCTCTCCTCTTCTCTTCTCTTCTCTTCTCTTCTCTTCTCTTCTCTTCTCTCCTCTTCTTTTCTCTTCTCTCCCTTCCCTTCCCTTCTCCCTTCCCTTCCCTTCCCTTCCCTTCCCTTCTCTCTCTTCTCTTCTCTTTTCTCTTCTCCCAAAAGAGGCCCCCTCCTCCTTGCAGCCCTGCTGCACACCTTTCACGTACTCAGCCCCCCAAATTTGCCGTTGGCCCATCACGCCCTAGAGCCAAAAAGAAAATAGCTTTGAGAAAAGAGAGGGTAAGAGATGGGGCCGGGAAGGGTGCTGGTCAGCGGTGGGCGACCCTCCTCAGTGGCCCCAATTGCTGAAGCCAATCTCCTGCTTGTATCTGTTGGTGAGGATGTTGGCTTTGCGCGTGAGTTTAGAGAGCACAGTGTGCAGCCCGCGCAGGTGGTAGTGAAACTGCTGTTCCAGGTCCTCCTCGGCGGTGTCCGCGCCCTCCAAGTGGCTCAGGTCCACCAGGATGTCCTTGGACTTCCAGGTGCCGCCCTCCTCGCTCCCCGCCGGCTGTGGCGGCTGGTGCAGGACCCCCCACTCGATATCGTTGCGGATGGACTTGAGCAGCATGTAGTGGCTGTACATGTCCTGGG
>NW_005370552.1:467123-481538 GCF_000412655.1 Myotis brandtii | reverse complement strand
GCTGGGAGACGGGGGGACGAAGAGCACATTATTCTCTCCCCTGGGGAACCCGGCGTCCCCGGCCGCACGCACCTCCCTCCGCGATGACTGCTCCCCTGGGACTTCGCCCAGGTGCAGCCTGGCCACCCCACCTCCTCCCCAGCCCGGGGCCCGGGAGAGGAGGAAGGGTCGCTCCCCACCCCCGGTCTTCCTCCGTCAAGCGGAGTCCAAGCACACACGTTGACCGGAGCAGAGATGGGGCGGCGGCACCCACCTCGTCCTGGCCTGGAGAGTCCCAGTCGCTAAGTAGCTCAGCTTCTCGCAGCTGCGGTCAGTGACGGGACTGTGACTGGGTTGGTGGTGGTGGCGTCGGCCCCCTACCCATCCCAGGTGCTCAATTTATAGAGCCCCAGAAAGGTGTCGCCAGCGATCAGGGCCACCCCCGGTGTCTCCTCCTCCCGCCTCCCGGCAGCGCCGAGATAAAAGTCCCGAGCGAGGATGACCGGGAGTAACACTCCCCGGCCCTTTCCACAGCGAGGGCGGGGCGCGACGGGCCAGCTCCGCCTCTCGCCTGATGCCCGGGTGGAGGGAGGGCGCAGCGCCGGGGTTGGGCTGGAACGGCCGCACCCCACCAGCGCCAGAGCAAAGCAGGCCAGTTGGGGAGGGCGGGGCACTGCGCGGGTAAAGAAAACGCCAGCGTCCGGACTGGCAAGAGGGCGGGCGGGAGTGCCAGGGTTGGGTGGGCCTCGCCGGTGCTCCTGGGATAGGGTGACCGAAGTGCACGCGCTCTGGTTGCAAAGTGAGCCTCTACACCACTCACCAGCAGTGGCTTTGACCGGGAAACTACTGTCCCGGTTTATTATTAGCTGTTGGGAAATAGGGGCCCGCAGCAGCCGCAACTCTATCCCGGGACTCTTACGTAAGAAGGAAGAAGGGTGGCTGGGCACATCGGGTGCACGTGGACTCTTAGTGCTTCCACTGTGGCTCTGACCCACCATCTGATCTGCACAATTTTCTCCAAAAGATCAAACATGGCAATTAGAAGAAGTAACTAAATTTCTGGCTTTTGTCCAAGTCCCACTACACTGTGATGCTGGACAGACCCAATGCAAAGAGCCAGGAGAGGGTGACAGTAGTTAGGCCTGGTGTTGCATCTTTCATCATTTAACAGAAAAGTAGTAAGGTGTCCAATAATATTTTGAGGGGGAGAGGTGTTTGAAGTGTTCCTTTCCAAAGATACTTCTTAAAATGCAAGGCCATTTAATAGGGCCTTAATAAGCTATGTAGCATATCACTGGATTTAACTTTTAAGAGCCTCACACCTTAAATTTTCACTTTGAGATTCTAAACCACAGCCTGTTTTCATTTTTGTTTTTATAATCTCACTTCCCTAGTCACAGCCTTCATCTACCAGTCTTCTCCTACAGTCCTACAAATAATTCAAGCAGACTCAAGTTTCTAACTGTAAATCATTTTTCTCTAAAACCTTGCAGGACACAAAGTACCACAGGCAGAGAGCATATAAAGAGGTTTATTTCTTTCACTTTACAATCTATATTTAAGTTTTTTCCATGGCAAACAATCTTCCTAATTGTCTTTTGAATGAAAATCTGACTTGGTGCAGCAAAGACTCAATGGGACACAAGTCAGTGATCCCTGGACACAGAGCCCAGTCTGGGGACTGCTCCCTCCCAGGGCCTATGAGCACCAGATTATAGCCCATGTTTTCTTACCTATAAAATTGGGATAATATTACCTGCTCAACCTACCTATTAGGATCTTTGGGTCAATGAAAAAAAGAATGTAGAGCCAAAAGCACTATATAAATTGGAAGCATTAAAATAATCTCACCCTCCCTCTTTGCGCATATTGAGACTTAGAAACCTTTTCAGCCTTAGGTAGCTTCTCCCATGGGATGTGCCAAATTTTGGTTGAAGATAATGGATTTAAAAATATGTAAATTGCAATGCACTTTACAATGATTATTTGTACTTGCTATATATGGAACCTCGTCATAGCCACCAGGTGTTTATGGGAAGAGTGTGAGCCACAGACGCTGCCCCCCCCCCCCCCAGTTTTTTTGCAAGAGAGTACAAAATAGTCCAGGTTGATTTTAAATCCTTATTTCCAATGAGACACAGAGCATTGCAAGAGAAAAACACATATCCAGTTTCCACTAGCTGAGCCTCTCATTAATTAAAACATATTCTGTCCCCAGTGACAAACCCTGTTGATATTTAAGTACCTATGCCTCTGGATGAAAACTTGGTATTCAGCTTTGAGTAATGAAATGCCAGAGTCCTGCCTTTTTTCTTCTCAGTCACAGTAAAGTGTGACAATAACTCACAGAAAATGGAAATTAAAGTGATCTAGAAAAGGGATGGGGGGGGGGGAGCCCAGCTGGGGAGAAAGCCCCCACTGCCTTCTTTTTGGCCTCCTCCTCTTTCCTAATCTGTTTCTTTTCTTTCTCTGGTTTCCAGGTCACTCTCTATTCCCCAGTTTCTTGACTCCTACCCTTGTTCTTTCACATTTCTTAAGGGAAAGATGGCTCTTGCACCTGCCTACAGAACTTCCCAAACCGGGCGTCCTCAGCTTCCCCGGGGCGGCACAACAACTTAAGGCCACAGGGGTAACTCCGGGATGGAAATGTCCTGGACCAGAACTGCCGGGCCTTTGGAATCACCCCACCACCGCCCCTCTGGCTTTAGCCAATCAGATGCTGTTTTACAGCTTTATGCAAATAAGCCTTCGCTCCCCAGCCAGTCAGGAGCCTGGTCTCCCTCCCCCAAGCGTCCTCTTTCACCCTAGCCACGCCGCCAGACTCTCTGCCGCGTCACTGACAACCCGCGCTCAGCCAATTTTCCCCTACCAGTGGCTAAAAAAAAAAAAAAGAAAAGAGAAAGAAAAAGAAATGGTTCTCTGGAATCACTGGTGGGAAGCTAGCGGGCGTGCCCTGGCCAAGTCGGAGGTGGGCAGCAGCCTCTCTGGTTGCACTAGGCACTTTCACAATTACCATATGGAACAGGCTGGAGGTGCTGAGCAACCTTCCCAGCCTTCCTTGGCCTTGGGAAAACAGAGGAAGTCCCGCGTTGAGCAAACAACTTTTGAGTACTTGAGGCCAACACACTCCAGAATGGGTCTCCACTTCCTTTTCAGTAAAAGACTTGTCAGGTTGGTGCCATCTCTACTTATTCCTCCAACTCTGGAGCTCTTAAATTCCGGTTCTTAATTCTCGTTTTACCTTCTTACTTCAGCAACCAGGAAATCATGCTTTGCTAGCTATCTCCCAAAAAAGTATCCAGAAATTATTCCTTATACTGTATCCTTTGTATAGTCCAGTTCTGGGAAAGGTGGCATTTTAAACGTCCAAAAATTAATACAGTAGAGAGCAAGAGTAAACTGGTCAAAGAAGGCAGATTGAAGAAATAAGAGGTTTGTCCTAGAGCTGGAGGAAACCAGCCCAACCCAAGATAGTGGAGCTTCTGGATTATTTTGAGGCAGGAACCACTTCATGCAAAGTGACCTAGAAATATGACATCAGACTGTTGTGTTGAAGGTCATGTAGTCTAAACCACCTAGTTGTGTTGAAATCACTCACAACATCCCCAAGTGCTCACCCTGGCCGACATTCTTGTAATTCCCTTTCTTCATTATTAGTTCTCCTCCCGGAGCCCTCCAGGAGGCCATGCAGTTCACCATCAGATATTTGAAGGTAGATACCATGTCCTTTCGAATCCACTATTCTTCAAAGCAGTTGTCTCCAGTTCCTGCAACAGTCCTTCCGGTCCTCCTTGGAGGTGCTCATCCATCCTAGTCACTGTCTTTGGAAGTAGCTCCAGTTCCTTGCAATTCATTCCAAACACAAAATGGAGTGGCACAGCCACCAATTTTATTGTAAATTATAACTTTTCCAGGTCATATTTATTGCACACAAGTGCTTGGAACTTAGACATATTAACACATTTTAAGTTCACAACAAAAGTGAGGCTTAGAGAGTTTAAGAGACCAAAGTAGCAGAATTAGGATTTGACCTAGTTTTCTGATGCTAGAACCACTTTTCCTTCTACAACCCAAAGAATATCTATTCTTACAATGCTGCCTAACATTTAATGGACTTCTTTTAACAGCTACATCCATATGCTGCTGGTTAACAAAATTTTGTGTATCCCATTTATAAGCAGGGCAGAACATTTTGGACTAAAGTACAGAACTTTATATTTGTCTTACTTAAACTTTATCTTATTAGTTTTGGCCCATTACCCTAGTCTGTTCCAATATTTAGGTTCTATTTCTGTGATCTAATGTATTTGCATCTTACCCAGATTTTGATAACTATTATATATATTCATCCAGGTTATTGATAATAAGTAAAAGGTAGCACTGGGCAAAGGGCAAAGTGCTGTAGAATATTTGGAGAGCTCCTTTAGCTTTCTATCAGTCTATTAATTAACACCTTTTTATATATGTTGTTTCAGCCAGCTGTGAATCACATTAATTATATAATCATCTAGCCTATATTTTTCTTCTTGACCACAGAATATTATGAGAGACCTTGCTAAGTATCTTGCTAAAGCCCCAAGTTAATAGCCAATTTTCCTCTGATGGAGTCAGGGCATCTGTGTCATCTGCCACAGAAGAACCACTGTTGCATGATAAAAAATGCAGAAGTAGCATCATGATATTTTGGATTAAAATTGAGGGGGAAGTAATCTAATTTTAATTGTCATTATAGGAAACATGCCCATGAAGATTTATTTGGGAAAAGATAGACAGGAAGTTGCAAAAACCTAGAACAAGGCAGTAGTGAGTCTGATAGTCTCAAACCTTAAGCTTTCAGATTCTGGCATGTCTGAATATGTTAGAGTTAACATTTTGTCACAATCTCATTTTTAAAAAAAATCTATTTAGCCTCATAATCAGGAGGAGTGGAGCACAGGAATGTTGAGAATACTAAAGACTACCTTTTGTTATGTTCTCAGCATTTCTACATCTTTGGGAACTCTAAACTATATAGAAAATGATGCATTTAATTTGAGTATGATAGATAAAAAAAGTGCAAAACTCAGGTTTGCTTACCCACCATATAAGAGCTTCTCAATTTGATTATTCCTGAATCTCTTAGAATTCCAGCACCTTACTGCGCTATTAGCATAGAAGGAACAAACAACGGGTTATTGTTCAGGGGTAGAGCATAGAAAGAATGATGAAAGTATTCTTCCCTCTCTATCCTGTTTTCATTTGTCATGGTTAGTTTGAATTCTGAAATTATATTAATTGTTTCCAAATTATAATACTAAATTGACATACGAAGAAAAAAATATTTCATATGTTCAAGTCCTAACCTAAGTTTTATATGCATGTTTGTTTAAATTTATCTTTATTGTTAAAAATATTATAGATGCCCTGTCCTTTTCCCCCCATTGACCTGCATCCACCATGCTCCTGCCCCCTCCCCAGGCCTTCACCACACTATTGTCTGTCCCTGGGCTATGCATATATGTATATTAGTTCTTTGGTTAATTTCTCCCCACCGACCCCCTTCTGAAATATATCAGTCTGTTGCATGCTTCAATGTCTCTAGATTATATATGGTTTTATATAAAACTTCCTCTATATCCCATTATATTGTTATATATACCAATTTTATATATAAACACATATATAATGTATAGCTATACTTTTGTATATTTATATATGCAATAATTCTTGAGGCTATGATATCATAAGTACAATATTATCTGATAGAAAGGTTCAATAGTTTCATACCATAATTTACTCTTTTAATAAAGAAAATTGGACCTAGATAATGTGCACTGGAATGAGGAGAATTCACTTACATCATATTAGGTCTGGACAGAGTACTTAGGCTAATCTGATAATCATGAGCATGAAAAAAGAATATTATAACAAACTAAAGCCCAACTAAAGAAAATATGCAAAAGATATAAATCTGGAAGAAAATATAACCCACACGATATTCTAACTATAGAAAACCTTAGTAAGAATAGGAAAAATAATAAACCATTAGGAAGATTATAAAAAGGAAAATTATAAAGCAAAGGAAACAAGATTTGAATAAAAAACACTAAAGAGTTAATAAATGAACCAGAAACAAACGGCATGACAGAAAGTTAAATTACTAGCATACAGTGAAAGGTTCAGATAATCACAGAGAAAAGACACAAAGCGTTAAAAAACAGAAAGTATATATTGTATATAGAAGACAAAGATAACACAATATACACATAATTGATGTAAACTGAGGTAAAGATCTCAACATTGAAACAAAAAATTCAGATATATAGAAAAGTTTCCTTGATAAAATACATTCATTCATCTGCTGATTTAATAATCACACTGTGTATTAGGTAAATTTATTCAGAAAAGTTCACATTGAATATCAAGATAGTTATATTTTTTTACTTCAAGGAAGAAGAAAAGAGTTTTCAAGTATCCAAGCAAAAAAAGAAATCACCAAAAAAGTTGGTGGTAGCAGGAGAGGGTAGAATCAAGCTAGTTTTATAGAAACATTCAATGACAGGAGAGTATAGAACTATAAGAAAGAATATGTAGCTCAAGAATATTATATCATTCAAGTAAAAAAACAACATTCAGAGATCTCAAACATGAACTCAGAGGTTTACTTGAAATAAACTTTTTCAGTGATAAAATTCTGCCAACAAAAAATGAATAAAAATAAATAACTCAGGAACAGAGAAACCCTGAAGAATAGATTCATGTTTAGCTTGAATCCATTTAAATATAGAAATAAGATTAAACAGTGTGGCCCTAGCTGGTTTGGGATAGAGCATCAGCCTGTGGACTGAAAGGTCTCAGGTTCCATTCCAGTCAAGGGCACATGCCCAGTTTGTGCGCTGGGTGGTCCCCGTGTGGGGTGTGCAGGAGGCAGCTGATCAATGATTCTCTCTCATCATTGATGCTTCTATCTCTCTCTCCTTCTCCCTTCCTCTCTGGAATCAACAAAAAATATATTTTAAAAAAAGATTAAATAGTGTGGGAACTATGGTTTCAGAGCAGAATAAATATTTTAAACACTGCCAATGTAAAAACAATGCAAACAACAAAATTGGAAGATGGAGGAATGGAGTAGCAAAGCTAATCAGCTTTTATTGCAGTCTAAAACCAAATTGTGCAATTTAAAAAATGAAGACACCAACATATTAATAATTTTCAAAATATTTCTTCTCAACTTAGAAGAATCTTTTATGAACCAATATATTCTGTAGCAAAGAATCTCTTTCCAAAGTTCAGTATTACCTTCAGTGTTACTTCACTTGCTATTCAAAATTCAAGTAAATTAATTTTAACATTTCATTTAATTTAGCGTGTATAGTAATGTTCTATTTCTTCATCTGAGTGCTAGGTTCCAGTTTACAAGTGCGTTCAGTTTGTGAAAACTTGTTAAGCTGACACTTATTTTTGAACATTCTTCTTCATATATGTTATACTTGAATACATTTTTTAAAATTCCATTAATATAAAATTCTCTGAGAGAGAGAGAGAGAGAGAGAGAGAGAGAGAGTCAGTCAGTCAACAGTCTGGTTTGGTAATCTGGTTTGGAATTAAATGCGCTCAATATTGTTTTGGTAAAAACATTTGTGAACCCAAATATTAAGTGGGAGTAGAAAAGCAGTAAACCTTTTTAACTTTGGGCCCTTCGGCCAGAAACTACTGTTCTTGTTCTCTACTCCAAGCCTTGGTCTTGGACAGATGATATTCTCAGAGATAATTCCACTAGAACAGTATTTTTCTATAAACCCCCTAAATACCATTTCTAAAAGTACATTTGCATATCACATTTATTAATGGGAATCTGCCTCTGTTATACAATTCCTTGTTTTAAGCTGATCTAAAATTCAATTTTTGTAGGCCAAACTGGCAAGGATAATCTTTTCACAATAGGGTACTAAGCAACATATATTCTTTGGGTTTCAATAAGTGTGGACTTCAAAGAAAGGATAGTATATATCAGATATTTCAAATTATCCACAAAAATGAATAACATGGTCAATTTCCTTTTTTCTAAATGGTTTCAAAATTAGTAGTAATTTGGAAATAGATTCATGTGTACACAATTATAAGCACCTTGAACTTTGTTATAATTATCATTTTGTTCCTAAAAAAATATTAAACAAAGAAACATATGTTTTCCAACTTTAAAACACAGAGTGCCTTGTATAATTTCATTTTGTGCAAAGTGGGTGATTACCTTGGCTGGAAGTATAAAGTGTTTGTGACATAGAGTTCAGTCAGTAATATTTGTCATAAATATTTATTTTGAGCTACACAATATTGATAGAAATGACTTCCTTGGCTTCTATTGGCAGGACTCAAATATCATTCTAATCCTGATTTAAACCATTAATTTAAGTGGGAATGCTGAGGTGATTTACATAGTAATTAGATTTTGGGATTTAGAAAGAACAATCTTGATTTACTTAACAAAAATTTGTAAGAGAAAAAATGAACAATATGGCTAGGTATTAAAACATCTCTCTCTCTTTTAGTCTCCTTCACTAGAAGATTATCTAAAATATCATTGAGCTTTGCATTCAGAATCCAGAATATTCCATATTGAAGATTCTTGAGAGTCTATGAAATATTAAATAAAAAAAATCTAAGTGTGAGTTTATGTATTCATTCAATCCTATTATTTCATTTAGTTTCAGACAGCACATTCAACTCTGTTAGATCCAAGCTGTTGCAAATTGGATGCCATTAAGAATGACCAGTTCAGCTGCTTTTATAAATGTTTTTCTTGGCCTACTGTAGGGATCAGGCCTTTCGTACTTCCAACCAATTAGTTCAAGTACTTCACATTTCTTTATAACATTTGTAATTCCTTCATGGCTGGAAAATAGAGTGCTTGGGTTATTACTACCTAATGTCATGTTTGTTCAGAAGTCTATTTTTTATTTATTCAAGCATAAGGTATTAATTTGCTTTTCTTATAGAACACAACCCTCTACCTATAGGTTTCAAGTGTACAATTTTTTGATACATGATCTATATATTGCATTGTATGGCCACCACCCAAAGTCAAATCATTTTTTGTCACTGTATTTGGCCCCTTTACCCTTTGCTATACCTTCACTCCTTCCCTCTGGTTACCACCATACTGTTGTCTATGTCTATGAGTTTCAGGTATTTTTTTAATTAAAAAAAATTTTAATTAAATGTATTGGGGTGACATTGGTCAACATGATCATACACGTTTCAGTTGTGGTTTTCCATGTTACAAATCTGCATATTGTACCATGTACCCACCACCCAAAGTCAAATCTTCCCCTGTCACCTTATATTAGAACTCCCTCTCCCCCACCCCCTTCCCTCTGGCAGCCACCACGCTGCTGTTTGTGTTCACGAGTATCAGTTTTATATCCCGCATCTGAGTGAAATCATATGGTTCTTAGCTTTTTCTGACTGACATTTCTTTTTTAAATGGCCTTTATTTTTTAGAGTAATATTAGATTCACAGCAAAATTATTTTGTTATTATCCATATTTCCTGAGACCTGCCAGTACATTTTATATCTCTTTCTCAGCATCCTCTTTTAAAAAAATCTTTTGGTATAACTTATTTATAATTGTACATTTCCTCTTAATTGAGGGCAGCTGCATTTTTCAGTTATGCATTTTTTACTTTTTTGTGTCTCTCCTAACATAACCTTGAACCCATCAATAAATCACCCTGGCCCAAACTTCAAACTATCTCCAGGATATGATCACATTGCAGATAGGAGAGCAAGTTTCTCAGTGGCTTTCAGGAAAAGCGTTTTAAAAGAGGACAAACTACACAGGTATGTGCTTTTTGCCTTTTTCTATTTGTCCTTCCTTTTCTCCATCAGAAAACCAGCTGGTGTTTCAGATGCAGCATCCATTTATCTCCCGAAGAAAGATCCCCACACATAAAGCATGAATCCATGAGAAACTAGATGGAGGTGACATCTATGCGCAGCTTTATCAGCCACAAGCTGTCTATGTCCAAGTTACATTTCACATAAGGCTCTGATGCTTCACTTGAACCAGCAATTTAAGACATTATTCCCTACATGGTTGCCAAGAAGCGGTAGCATTGTCCTTTATTTTGCCACTTTATTTTATATAAAGTGACCATTGCTTATTCACTTTTCATTTCTCTACTCATGAATTTGAGCATATTTTCATATAATTTTGCCATTTGAGTTATATTTCTGTTACTAGCCTGTTTATACTCTTTTCTCAGTTTTCTATTGAATTTTTTCCTTATTTTCTTATCAATTTGTAAGAGCTCTTTGTGTGCCTTTTTCTTATAGGCTAAAATATATTTCCAGGTGTTTTTTATTTACTTTATTTATGGTACCCTTTGCATGAAAAAAAAATTTGTTTGAGGCCATTTTTACTGTTTAAATATTTATTTAATTAAATGGTTCTGGAAATTCTATGTCAGCTAAGCCAGTGTGATCAACAGGAGGTTGCATGGGGGAGGGGATCATCTCTTGACACTGCCTGGAGCTTCCTCCAAATCCTCAGTGCATGCAAAAGAGAAATGAAATTCACAGGTAAAGGACATGCGATGAGGCCCCAATGACTGTTATTTAACAGAAGAAACCCCACTTGGGCTAACTAGAGCGGGAGAAGGAGCTCAGGTAGAACATTGTATTCGTTCCTAGGGCTGCTGTAACAAAGTACCACAAACTTGATGGTTTCAAGCAACATAAACCTATTGTCTCACAGTTGTAAGTGTCTGAAATCAAGGTTTAGCAAGGCTTTTTTATTTTGTTGTGTTTTGTTTTTTTCTGGAGGCTCTGAGGGACAATATGCCCCATGCATACTATAATCCATTATGACCTCATATCAACTTAACTAATTATATCTGCAAATACCATTTCTAAATAAAGTTACATTCTGAGGTTCTGGATCGACATGAACTTTTCAGGGACACTATTTAACCTAGTACAGCCCACCCCCAGCCTGTCTTCCCACTCACCCCAAATCATATCTATACCATGTGCAATATAGATCCCCCAAAGTCTTAACTCATTAAGCATTAACTCTGCATCCAAATTCTCATCTATGTTGTCCTTAACTCAAAAAGTTAAAAATCTCAAAAAGTCCCAACTCTCATTATGTACATTATCTCAATCAGGTATGGCTAAGATTTGGGGCGTGATCCATCCTGGTGCAGACCAAGCAGAGTATACCAGTTTCACTGTACTGAGGACATCAGAGCTTGGGGCAGCAGAAGCACATGGAATAGAATCTAGAATTGCCAATATAGCTTTGGGATTAAAAAAAGTTAGAGGTCTCACATGACCTGATTTTAAAACTACTAAAATAAAGACAGAAACCAAGGCATAAAGAAAGACATATAAATTAATGAAACAAAATATAACACATGCATAAATAGATAGGTATACAGTTGACTTATAATAATGAGGCCAAGATAATTCAATGGAAGAAAGGTCATTTAAAAAAGGGTTTCTAGAACAACTAGTTATCTATATGTTTAAAATAAATTATCTCACACCATATAAAATTATTTCTAGATGAATTATAGACCTAAGCAAACAAGCTAAAACTATAAACTTCTAAAACAAAATATAGGAGACTATCTTTATGACTTTAGGAAGGCAAATATTTCCTAATCAGGACACAAAGAAAACTAATCATTAAAAATTAATAGTGTGGCCGAAGCCGGTTTTGCTCAGTGGATAGAGCGTCGGCCTGCGGACTGAAGGGTCCCAGGTTCGATTCCGGTCGGGGGCATGTGCCTGGGTTTCGGGCACATCCCCAGTGGGGAGTGTGCAGGAGGCAGCTGATCGATGTTTCTCTCTCATCGATGTTTCTAACTATCTCTCTCCCTTCCTCTCTGTAAAAAAATCAATAAAATAAAATTAAAAAATTAAAAAAATTAAAAATTAATAGTGTGGGGAGAGGAGGAGTTAGAGACTGACTGCAAGTGGGGGAGCAATGGAATTGTTCTATTTTGTTTTAGATCAGAATGGTGATTACAAAGTCTATACATTTGTCAGAACTCACTGAATTGTAAACTTAAGATTTGGGCATTTTGTTGTAGGTAAATTTTCTTCTAACAGCAACAACAACAACAACAAAAGGAAAGATAAAAAGAAGTATTTTGTGGTAGCCTGCAGCTTTCAATCATGTATAGTGGCTTAGAAAACCTTGTGGCTATGTCTATATCTCATCCCAAGGGTGAACTGTCTTCAAAATCTCTCAGCACACACCTAAAGGGAAGGTATCATTTACAGGGGAGATTAGTTGCTTTAACGTACCAGCTCACTGAAATTTTTTTCTTTCATGGACTTATGTATATGTGTTGTTGTTTTTTATCTCTTTTGCTTTGGTTTGGTTGGTGTGATTGGTTGGTTTTTCTTTGCTCTCTGTGGCTGTCAGCAGCCTTATGGCAATCTGTTGTCATCTCTGCCTCATCTAGATTGTGAAGGAAAGACACTCCTACCTCATCTGGGCTGGGGAAAACAAAAATGGCATATCCCAGGTGTCTTTTCTTCACCATGGCTTTGTCTATAGTTCTTCAGGGTGAATACAAGTCTGCACAGTGATGATCCCTATTCCACCATGGCCCACTCATTCCCCGAGCCCAACCTCAGCAGTACATCTAAAGGCTTGCTTCTAGATGCCTCAAAACCCTCTTACTTATGTACAGAGATAGTTATACCCTGCTTGAGATATGGAGAATTATTTGTTACCTTCCAGCATCAGCCCATAAATTTGCCTAAATGCAAAAATCCTTCACTGTTTGGATTGTAGTAGCCATTTATTAGTTTCGTTGTAGATGGAATTTTGTTTTCCTTCATTTAAACCTGTGAGCTTTGAGCAAAAAAAAAAGTGTAACAAATATACTTTTACTTTACTATATTTTGTTGGAAACCCTGAATCTAGCATGAGCTTTTAGAAATCCAGCTTGGGCCCTATCCCAATCATTGTTAAAGACTTTGAGTGGCCTCCCACTTCCATTTAAAAGATAGAGTGTCAACGTCCTGAGATAGCTCACAAAGCTCTACATGGCCTGCCTTCTACTTAGCTCTCCACTCTCATCTTGCTTCTGGCTCCCAAAATATATAATGTCATAGTTATTTTATCTTGTCAAATTATTAAAATAAGTATATTCAATGGTGCAGATTTGGAAAATATAGAGACGTATAAAAAAGAAATGAAAGTCACCGGTAATCATGTTTCCTAAAAGATAGCCACTGATAACATTTTGTCTTATTTTATTCCAGTATTGTTTCTATACATAGCATCCATATATTACTGTATATGTTAAATAAGTTTATATATAATTTTAAGGCAATTAAAGATTTGTAGACTTCTTCCATTTTATTATGAGCATTTTTCTCTGCTATCATTTCCCATCATCATGTTGGAGCTGGAACCTGAACCCAGGTGAAGAAAACCTTAAAACTCCCCTGAAATAGATAGAATATTTCTTTAAACAGTGATTAAATGTTGAATAGCTATAAGAGAATAATTATAACCTATATGTAAGGTATAAAGAATCATGATAACAATGAACAAAAATATTACCCCCCACCAGTTTAAGGTAAATACACTTGTTTTTGACAGTTCTTCAAAGTGGTCTTCATTGATATTATCACAATTGCAATTAACTAACATATGGGTGCTAAGATTAAAATTCCTTAATATAAAGAACATAATGACTCTACCAATTCTGCAGAATTCAGCAGGCTCGTTGCCTCTCCAGACAGTCAAGATCAGTTGGTTGCTGTGGGTCCAGTTCATGTTGATGCTTCCAGGTGTTCCCTTCCCCAGCTTCAGGAAACTTCTGCGCTGAGAGAGGCTGAAAAAATCAGAACAAGTTCACCTCAGTGAATTCAACTGAGAAGGCTTGGAAGCAATGGCATCAAAGCAGGCAGGTGACTAGGGAATTTGCAGGGTCTATGCTGGTTACCAGATCAGCTCAGGATGAGGACTCTAGGTGGAGAAAGCAAGGACCCCAGCATAATCACCAACAGTAGGAAAATATGGGTAGCTAAGGTGAGGGAACAACTTTAATTGCTACTTAACTGAGTGACTCTGACTCTGAGTCACTTGGGG
This sequence comes from Myotis brandtii, assembly GCF_000412655.1. NCBI lineage: Eukaryota > Metazoa > Chordata > Mammalia > Chiroptera > Vespertilionidae > Myotis > Myotis brandtii. Next base: position 467,460 of record NW_005370552.1, on the reverse strand, counting down.
CAAAGTGGAAGGACCTTGATGTTTTATGAAACCTGTGAGGTTCAGGGGGCTCAGTGCCAAAGGTGTTTTTGTTACCATAGGCATTTTTTTCTATGTAATTGGCCTGTTTTTATTATTATTATTTTTTATAGTCTAAAGTTTTACATATGTCTCCTTTTCACCCAATTGACCCCCTCAGCCATTCCTACCCAGAGCAAGTCCCTACCGCCCCAGTGTCTGTGTCCATTGGTTATGCTAATATGCATGCATACAAGTCCTTTGGTTGGTCTCTAACCCCCCTCCCCTACCATTTGTCTCTGGATCTATTCTTATTCATCAAATTATGTTGATCATTATA
>NW_005370552.1:448277-466394 GCF_000412655.1 Myotis brandtii | reverse complement strand
CTAGTTTCATTTTTTTGCATGTATCTGTCCAATTCTCCTAACACCATTTATTGAAGAGACTGTCTTGACTTCATTGTATGCCCTTGTCTCCTTTGTCAAATATTAATTGAGCATAATGGCTTGGGTAAATTTCTGGGTTCTCTGTTCTGTTCCACTGGTCTATTTGTCCATTCTTGTGACAGTACCAGGCAGTTTTGAGAACAGTGGCTTAGTAATATAGCTTGATATCTGATATTGTGATCCCTCCAACCTTGTTCTTCTTTCTCTGGATTGCTGTGGCTATTTGGAGTCTTTTTTATTACAGATGAATTTTTGGAGGTTTGTTCTACATCTTTGAAATATGCCTTTGGTATTTTAATGGGGATTGCATGAATCTGTAGATTGCTTTGGGTAGTATGGACATTTTAATGATGTTTTTTTGATGTTGATTTTACCAATCCATGAACATGGTATGTTCTTCCATTTGTTTATGTCTTTCTCTATCTCTTTTTTCAATGTCCTATAGTTTTCTGAGTACAGGTCTTTTACGTCCTTAGTTAAGTTTATTCCTAGGTATCTTAATTTTTTTTGCAAAGGTAAATGGGATTGTTTTGTTTTTTCATTTCTCTTTCTGTGAGTTCATTATTGGTGCATAAAAAGGCCATAGATTTCTGGGTGTTAAATTTGTATTCTGCTACAATGCCAAATTCATTTATTGGGTCTAGTAGTTTTTTGATGGAGTCTTTGGTGTTTTCAATGTATAGTATCATGTCATCTGCGAATAATGACAGTTTTACTTCTTCTTTTCCAATTTGGATGCCTTTTATTTCTTCTTTGTCTCTGATTGCTTTAGCCTCCAGGTGTTTGATTTTTTTTATTGTTTTTATTGTAGTTGATTTCTAGTTTTATGCCATTGTTGTCTGAGAAGATGCTTGATATAATTTCTATCTTCTTGAATTTGAAGAGACTTTGCCTGTGACCCAATTTGTGGTCTATCTTTGAAAATGACCCATGTGCACTTGAGATGAATGTATATTCTGTGGCTTTGGGGTGAAATATTCTGAAGATTTCAGTTAATTCTATCTGATCTAGTGAGTCCTTTAGGATTGATGTTTCTTTGCTGATTTTTTTTGTTTTGTTTAGAGGATTTATCCTGTGGTGTTAGTGGGGTATTAAAGTCCCCTCCTATGACTGTATTGCTGTCAGTCTCTCCCTTGACATTCTCCAGAAGGTTTTTTTTTTTTGGTTTTGTTTTTTGTTTGTTTTTTTATGTATTTGGGTGATCCTGTGTTGGGCACATATATGTTTACCAGAGTTATATCTTTTTGTTTAATTGCTCCCTTTAGTATTATAAAGTGGCCTTCTTTATCTCTTGTTATGGCCTTCACTTTGAGGTCTAATTTGTCAGATATAAGTATTGCTACCCCAGCTTTTTTTTCATTTCCATTTGCCTGAAAAACTTTTTTCCATCCCTTCTCCATCAGTCTATGTGAGTCCTTTCTTCTGATGTGGGTTTACTGTAGACAGAAAATATATGTTTTCTTATCTACTCAGCTACCCTATGTGTTTTGATTGGGGCATTTAATCCATTTACATTTAAAGTTATTAATGACAGGTACTTGTTTGTCACCATTTTAATTCTTTACCCCTGTGTTCCTTCTTTGATTCCTATTTTTTTCTTTTTACAGCAGACCCGTTAGCATTTCTTGCATTGCTGGTTTGGTGGTAATAAACTCCCTTATTCCTTTTTTGTCTGTGAAGCTCCTGATTTCACCTTCAATTTTGATTGATAGCCTTGCTGAGTACAGTATTCTTGGATTCAGACTCTTGCTTTGCATGACTTTGTATATTTCATTCCATTCCCTTCTGGCCTGATGTGTTTCTGTTGAGAAATCAGTCTATAGTCTGATGAGAGATCCTTTGTGGGTAACTTTCTCTCTCTCTCTGGCAGTCTTTAAGATTTTTACTTTGTTGTTGGTGTTTGCCAATTTCATTATAATGTGTCTTGGTGTTGGTCTTTTGGGGTTCATCTTGTTTGGGACTCTGTGAGCTTATCGGACTTGTGTGAGTTTTTTCTTCCCAATATCAGGGAAGTTTTCTGTCAATATTTCTTCAAACAGGTTTTCTTTTCCTTGCTCAGTTTCCTCTCCCTCTGGTGCCCCTATTATGTGGATGTTGTTTCGTTTCGTTTTGTCCCAAAGTTCCCTTAGGCTGTCCTGTTTTTTAAGTTGTGTTTTTTTTTCTAGATGCTTGGGTATTTTTTCCTACTTTGTCTTCTAGCTCACTGATGCAGTCCTCCACTTCTTCTAGTCTACTGTTGATGCTTTCTATTATTTCAGTGATGTCATTTTTCATTTTTTTCTTGGTTCTTCTTCATTTCCTCTTGGTTCTTAGACATATTGTTGAATTTGTCTTCCAACCTTTTCAGCATCCTTATGACCATTGCTCTGAATTCTTTCTCTGACATATTGCTTGCCTCCATTTTGTTTACTTGCTTTTCTGGTGACGCATCCTTTTCTTTCATATGCAGGCTCTTTCTTTGTCTCCCCATAATTGCTCCTCTCAGGGTGTCTGCTTATGTAGCTATCTCTCTCTCCTGCATTGACTTAAAGGCACAAAATACAACACAACAAGACACAATGCACAGGGCACCAAACACAAATGTATTCATGATACTAATAACCCCAAATAAAAGTGACCACCAGAGAAAAGAGAATTAGGGGATAGAAAAGAGTGCAAAAATGATATTCATAAAAGGAAAAAATGTAAAAGCGAAAAGAAAGAGTAGAAATAATATATGTATATGGGGAGAAAACTCCAATAAAACAACAACTAATCCAAAAATGCAAACAACGAACACCCAGAGATGAATGCAAATAATAAACAACAACTAATCCAAAAAATGCAAACATCAAACACCCAAACAACAAACACCCAGATGAACCTTTCCATCCATGGATTGCCTCATCAGCTGTGTTTAATTCACCAATTCCGGGTGGGTGTTTTTCTATTCAGCTGTTCCTTCTGTCTGCTCTGTGAGAATGCACAGGGCCTGTCCATGTATTCAGCGCTGCTTTGTTTCCCCCGGTCAGACTTTTAAGGTGCTCGCGGTCGGGGAAGCTGGAGTCCCGGTGTTCATGGGTTCATAGCTGAGGCAGCTGGACCCTGGACATTGTGGTTGTAGGGTCCTTGGAGGTATCCAAGCTCTCCCCGGTTGAAGGTAAGGCTGGGCTTCTAATCACAGCCAGTCTCCCCTCCAAGATGGCACGGTCTCTGCGGCAGAGCCAGCCACTCCAGGAGAGATTTCAGCAGCAGTAAAGGCTGCCCAACAAGGGAGCCCAGTCTGCCAGTCCCCAACAGTCCTGCGGAATATAGCTGTCCCTCACTCACAAATACAGACACTCCCCGCACGTCCATGCACTCTCCTTTTGCTCTCTCACTCACACACTATCTTGCAACCTGCCATCCCATTGGCAGCCATCTTGGATATCCACCATAGCCATTTTTAACCACAGCCTCATCTGTCCATCCTCCTGGCTAGTGTGGGCTGAATAAGTAAGAATTTATCAATATTTAATAAAATGCAAGTTTCACTTCCCAGACTAGGTACTTCATTCAAATGTAGTGGCTTTCCCACTAATCTCTATTGTCCCCATGGATAAATTATAAAGTTGCATGAATTGTCCTGAATCAGACAAACATTTCTGATAGACATAGAAAGTACCATTTAAAGGTGATGACTTTGCCACCACCAGTGTCTGTGACTCTTTCTGACCTCCTGCTGCCAGTGATGTAGTTCAGGACACTTATTCTTTTTCCCACCTTATCATTTCTTGACTGAATTATTGCAATAGCCCCCTACATATTCTTGCTTTAATTCTCTCTTCTATATTTGCCAACAATTTGTTTCCTTTTAAAATTGGTTTTAATAACCTAAAATACATCCATATTTCCAACATCAAAATAATATAACAGGTTTTTCTCAAAAAAGTTTCACTTTATTTATTTATTTTTCCCAATATAATTTTATTTTCTTTCCCCACAAATGGTCACTATTTAATGGACTAGTACTTCAATATTATTCTGTATTAGTTTCAGGTGTACAGCATAGTGGTTAGACAATCATATACTTTACAAAGCATCCTCCCTGATATTTCCAGTGCCCACCTGGCACCATACAGAGTTATAATATTATTAACTAAATTTCCTATGTTGTCCTTTATATCTCTATTTGATAACTACCATTCTGTACTTCTCAATCCTTTTACCTTTTCCATCCCCTATGTTCATTGCAGCATTATTTACAATAGCCAAGCTATGGAAGCAATCAAAGTTCCCATCAACAGCCAAGTGGATAATATTCCATTGTACATGTATACAATGAAATATTGCTTGGCCATAAAAAAGCAAGAAATCTTACCATTTACAACAGCATGATGGGCCTAGAGGGTATTATGCTAAGTAAAATAAGTCAGTCAGAGAAAGACAAATAGCATATGATTTCATTTATATGTGGAATCTAAAGAATAATATAAATGAACAAATAAAAAAGAAACAGAGTCATAGATACAGAGAAAATTTCACTCTAATTACTGGTTCCTCTTTCTCCTCTATAGGTAAATATATTTATTAGTTTTTCATTTGTCCTTCCACTGATTTTTTTTTTGGCAAATACAGCAAAAATTGTGTGTATGTACATGTGTTTATTAGTATTTTCTCCTTTTCTTAAATATAAGATAAGATTATAAATACAATGCTTTGTATCTCTTTTAAGACAGATTATGGAGATGTATTAAAATATAGAAATCATCCTTATTCCTTTTCATGGTGGTTTAATATTCCATTGTGGGGAAGAACTATTTTTTTCCTATGGGTCTCTGTATTGAACATTTAGTTTATTTCAAATCCTTTTATTGACAACAAATTTAACAAAAATAAATTTGGCAGTAGTGTTGCTTTCTTGCTCAAAAATCTCTATGGCTTTCCATTGTCAACAAAATCCAAACTAGTGGTCGGCAAACTCATTAGTCAACAGAGCCAAATATCAACAGTACAACGATTGAAATTTCTTTTGAGAGCCAAATTTTTTTAAACTTAAATTATATAGGTAGGTACATTGTTATTAACTTAATTAGGGTACTCCTAAGGCTTAGGAAGAGCCATGTTCAAGGGGCCAAAGAGCCACATGTGGCTCGCGAGCCACAGTTTGCTGACCACGGCTAGGTGGTCTTCTAAAGTCCATGGTAATGTACCTTCCCAAACTTGTTTCTCTTCCTATCCAGCTGGTACCCTGTGTAGCAGCCACAGTGGGACCTGCTTTCTCCAGTCTCCAAATTTAACCTGTACTTTGCTCATGCAGTCCCCTCAACCAAAATTTCTTTTCCCTCCTGTCACTCACCTTCTGCCTCTTCCCTCCACATTGGTTGAAATTATTCCTCAATCCCTAGAAGAGAAGTGATCACTCCAGGATTTCCTCATTGACTCCTGTCCCTATTCACATTTTACCCCAGGTGAAATTAATCACTTCACCGTAGTATTAACAAAGTATTGAGCTTGTATTTTTATATTTCATTTTTTCAGTTTACATCATTCAATTTTTCTGGTATTGTTACATACATACCCCCCAGTATATTAAGTAAAAACAATTCCTGCACAGAGCTTTTACATGGTTAAGTGTTCAATACATTCTCATCAAATTATTTGTTTTTATTAACTGTGTGTAAAAATAAAGCATGCATAATAACTATAGCCAACATAACTTATGGCTTTGAAAACAAATGAATGTCACTCATCTTTTTACTTGCTGTATTTTACTATACTGAGTGGTGAGTGAGGGTCCAAAGCAACTCCTGAAAAAAAAATAAGAATCCCCTGAATAATTAAAGGTTGTTATTTTTGTTTCTACAATATATTTATGTACTTTTAAAATTACCATGCTTGATACATCAGCCTTCCTCTTACTAGCTTTTTGTCAACAACACTAAACTTCAAATTGTTACTTAGGTTTAATCCAGAATGGCTTCCAAGCACTTGTAGAGATCAAATGGTTTATTGATAACTTAATATCAACATTTAAATCTAAGGGCATGAATCATCACTGCCCAATGAAATTGATATGACAGATTCAAATAATACATGGGGCCTCTTTTTAAAAAATGTATCTTCATTTTTGAAAGTTTACAGATGTCCCCTTTTATTGTCCATTGATCTCCTCTACCCCACACTCCCCCCAGGCCTTCATAGCACTATTGCCTGTGTCCATGGGTTATGCATATATGCATATAAATTCTATGGTTAATCTCTTTCCATCCACCCACCCCCACCTTCCCTCTGAGATTCATCAGTCTGTTCCATGCTTCCATGTTTCTGGATCTATTTTGTTCATCAGTTTATTTTGTTCATTAGATTCCACATATGAGTGAGATCATGTGATACTTGTCTTTCTCTGACTGGCTTATTTCACTTAGCATAATGCTCTCCAGTTCTATCCATGTTGTTGCAAATGGTAAGAATTCTTTCTTTTTTACAGCAGCATAGTATTCCATTGTGTAGATGTACCACTGTTTTCTAACCCACTCATCTACTGATGGGCACTTAGGCTGTTTCCAAATCTTAGCTATTGTAAATTGTGCTGTTGTGAACACAGGGATGCATATATCCTTTCTGATTTCTTAGGATATATTCCTAGAAGTGGGATCACTGGGTCAAAGGCAGTTCCGTTTTTAATTTTTTGAGGAAACTCTATACTATTTTCCACAGTGGCTGCACCAGTCTGCATTCCCACCAGCAGTGCACGAGGGTTCCTTTTTTTCTGCATCCTCACCAGAATTTGTCATTTGTTGATTTGTTGATGGTAGCCATTTTGACAGGTGTGAGGTGATACCTCGCTGTCCTTTTGATTTGCATTTCTTGGATGATTAGTGATGTCGTAGCAATCTTTAATCTACCACAGACTTGGTCCAGTGTAATGACTATGAAAATCAGTAAATTTCAGGTCTAGCTGTGGCACAAAACCACCACTTGTAGTATTTCCCATTGTTGCTTAGTACATATTTAGTGAACTGACAAATAGATTTTAAAGGTATTGTGGAGACAAAAATGCTGAATTTTGTGGTAAATTGTACGTAGGAGGCAAAGGAGGGGAAGTAGACAAAGTGATAAAGTTATGAATTTTGGAAGCTCTTGGACCCTTTGATGGGAACATTGAGCAACTTCAAGAAAGGAATATTATTTCATTTTGTAATGGGTTAACTTGAAAAAAAAAATACTGAAACCATTCCCAGAAATTGTAAATTTAAAATAATAAAAATGTCACATCGTGTCTTAAAGGTAAGGAGCAGAGGTGAAAATTTGGAAATCATAGATTTCCAAGCAGTGGTTAAAAATGAAACAAAAGATTTCATCCATAGCAGAGACTATAGCAATAACCATTTTAAACAGTCACCTAGCAGCACTGTTAATGAACTCTATTACAAGAACATTTTTGTTGACCTTATTAGGGTTGTTCTCCCATTAGTGTTAGTACGTGTTCCATAGAGATCAGTAGTAAAGATACCCCAATTCTGAGAAAGAGCCATTTTCTTGCCAGAATTTTGGAGGCTTTCCAAGGCGTCTTAAATTTGTGATCAGATAAAATATGGTCCACTCATATTCCATTTCATGTTTCAAGTTTACATTTTTCTATAAATATGGATCTGGCCATCTCAGAGGCAGAGGAAGTAGAAACTTCTTGTGAATCAAGGCTGATCTGGCTGAGGTTTATGGAGGGGCTCTTCCAGTCTTGCATTTAAATCCCTCTCTGGCTTCCTGTAGCACAAGTTGTAAAGTGCTCCATAACCCTGTGACCAGGAGAAATAAGAGGCTCGGCTGAGACTGTAATCTCGCTCTAAACAGGTCTCTGGCGAGGGCTGGTGAGTGGTGATACATCACACAGCTCTCTCCACTAAAGACACCCAGTGTCACCTCCACAGTACTCCCTGCTCCCATTGGAAGATAGGAGAGATTTCAACAAGCATCAGATCAAGGTCTTTCGTGTGTAGTAGGCATAGTACATTAACTGCTGAGCAATAGTCCTGGCCCAGAAACTAATTATTAACATTTGAAAGTCAGCTGCTGGGCAACTGCAGGAATAGCTTCTATGACATTTAAAAATATGGATTTTTTCCTTCTTACTGGACAGGCCTATTGCATATTAGTTTCTGGATATACTGTCAGTGTAATTGAAGAAGCCATCTCCACCATGACTACTATAAATTTTGATTATAGCAAGGATGAGGCACATTCTTCCATGGACAATAAACACATATTGGAAAATAAATAAGAAAAATATTCATATTACTATTATTATTTAATGCTAATATTAATGTATTTATTTAAGCATTTAGGAGCAAGAGTCTGTAAAAAGTAAATAGTACCAAAACCTCATCATTATAGATAGTATCCCTGTCTACAGGATACTTTATATTCTATTTAGATAAGACAGACAGATGTATTAGAACTGTATCTCATGTATTCAATCAATAGGCCATATGATTCATAAATATATATAGAGAGAGTTCACTTAATGGTATAACCTTTCGGCCTCTGAAAAAGCATTCATAGTTTCAAGGATTTGCTAATATGCATTTAATAGAGTATTTTAGGCCGGGCATATCTAAAGAAATTTCTGCCATGCCCTGTCTGATAACTGAACCTAGACTAAATGTGGCTCTGGGGATGACTTTCACTAGATCCAACATTTTCCTGCAGCCACTGACAGATTCTGAGATAAGTCACATCCTGTGTATGGTTAGCATTTTCATGTTGCTCCATTCTCGAGGGAAGCCAAAGACCAACACATCCACTAATGCTCAGATCATGAAAAGAAGCATCTGTTACAAATATGTGCCTAGTGAGATGGCTTGGAGCCTCTCTTCTTAGCCCTAGATAAACTCTTTCAGTAAGGACAGGTGCTTGTCTGAGCTCTGGCTCACTGACTTGTGAATCATTTTGTGCTGTGGCTGCAAGGGGGCAATATACATGTTTGAAGTTATTCACTTCATTATTGGATGGCTTAGCCATTTCACCTAAAAAGCTAAAAGAATAAGAAGAATACCCTGCACAAAGTAGATGTAAGAAAAGTAATGAACACAAATATTTAAAAAACACTTTTAAGTAATAGTGATAAAAATAATAATACTTTACATCCACTTTGTATACATTATACAGGCCATTTAACCATTTAAATCTCAAAGCCATCGAACAAAGCATACAAATACTTTATAAATGATAAATAACCAATACCAAAAGCAAATTAGCTTAAAAATTAACTTTATAGATGATATTATTTTAAATGAATGGAAAACCATTCTTTTAGTAATTTAACATTGGCACCAGTACCCCAGAAAGATAGACAATTTGACCTCGGCTTTAAAGTTGTCTTTCTTGTTAATTTCCATAAAAACGTTAACATTTGTCTAATTATAGGATTCTGCATTCATTGATCTCACTAATTCAACTGTTTTATCTGAGTGACTCTCCTGAATTGATAAATCTAAATTGCACATTTTCTAAACTGTTAAGCTCAGGAGAAATCTTGAAGGTGGCCCAAATGGCTGTTGGAGTCTTTTGTGCCCATCTAGCACCATCTACTGTAACTTTATAATATTGGATTTATCGTCTTTTTCTCAAAACTGTGCTGTTCAGACTCCTTTACTTTGTCCTGATATTACTCAGTCCACCAAAGTTGGGTATTCAGGGTTAAACTAAAAACCAAGCAATTTTGGTGGCAAAACATATAAGGCATTTAAACTTAATGGTTTTGTTCAATTTTATCATCAAGGAATAGGTTTTTCAGACCTCCTGGCTTATCTTCAAGTCTATTGTTGCATAAATTATATTTCTGCTAGAAACCTTTCTAAAAGAAATGAGCAAGTATATATGAACAAACTGTGAAGTCCTTGCAAGTGCTTTGTTCTGGAAGAATATGTATTCACATGATTCATACAACTTATTGTTTTATCATTTATCTGCCTCTCTGGAAATAACAGGACATAAAGAGAATGAAATCAATATTCTTTTCTACTTGCCTAGCACAAATGGATACTTACTTTGGGGTCAATAGTCCCTTTTGAGGGTTTTACGCATAATGTTCAAAAATACTTCTACACCAGGTAGGTAGAGGTCAGATGATGGAATGAAGGGAGCAACATAGGGTTAGCTGTAGTTATAACCAAGGTCCTAGCTTTTGTTTTGGACTGTGGATTTTCAGGTGATTATTACATTATTCAAATTAACCAAATAAACAGAATAAAACAAGGATTATGATAAATCCGATTCTTTGCTCCTAAAATCCAATGCTAAAAGAAAAAAAATGAAAGATTTTTGTTTTGGTTTGAATATTGGAAACCAAAGACTTTTTGTGTAGTGATTTTTTGACAAGTGAGACATCCTGTATCAGAACTTTAAGCCTACTTAGAAGCTGCCTAACTAGTTTCCTGATCTTCAAAGGAGTTTCCTTGTCACTAGTTTCTCTGCAGGCTATTCTGTCTTCATGTGTTGTTATGATGCTGCAACCATTAGGAGATGGTATATACATCAAGAGGCAGATACAAGAAGGTCCTAGCAGCACTATTCATGATAGCCCCAAACTAGAAACAATCCAAATATCCATCAACAGTAGGATGGATAAATGTGGTATACTCACACAAGGCATACTCTCTAGACTAGAGCAATAAAAATAAATGAACTGCAGCTACCACAGCAACATGGTTGAAGCCTAAAAATGTAACACTAAATATAAGAAACCAGACACACGAAAGAATTTATACTACTTTATTGCATTTATATAAAACTCAACAGTACAAACAACATTAAACTAGGTTTAAGGAGTATATACCGAAGTGGTAAAACTCTAAAGAAAAGCAATGATGTCATTAGCATAAAAGTCAGGTTCATGGTTCCCTTTGAGGAGGCAATATAGTGACTAAGAAGACACATGAGGACCAGGCCTCCAAGGTACTGACCTGGGTGGTAGGTCCATAGGTGTTTGCTTTATGATAATTCCTTTAGCTATATGCATGATTTATATACTTCTCTGAATTTCTGGTATGTTTCACAATCACAAAAAGAGTTTAAAACCAATTAATGGAAAACCTGCTATATGTCTCCACTGTCCACTCAATACCCACATCCTACTATTTAGAGCTCCACATATCTGCTCCCATATCCTTGTCTTGTCTGGTTCCCTCTTGTCCCCATCATGTATGCCATACTCTAGTCTGATTATCCTCTTCAATGCCTTTGCACTTTTTTTTACTTCTGTAGCTAAATGCCCACCCCCTTCTTTCAACCCACATCCTACTCATTGAATTCACACCTATCTTTTAAGGCATAGCCAAACAGAGACTTTTTCCATGAAATCATTCCTGAGCTCCTTGGTCAAAATAATATCTTCTGCTTCTGAATTTTCATTTCCATTTGATCTTATCTTATGGCAACGACTATACTTTTCTTGGTCTGGTGTGTGTGTGTGTGTGTGTGTGTGTGTGTGTGTGTCCTCTTTGTCCATAATAAAACATTTTAAACACTGTAGGTACTCAATAAGTGTCACCAGATTTTGAAGGTAAGCTTATAGTAATGCAAAGGTCAACTTAGGCAGAACTTAAACTTGAACAGAAAAAAAAAACACAAAAAACAATGAACCATTTAGAGAAGATTCTGGAGAACTTTGCTTGGATTACTTTGAAAGGCACATAAAATATCTTTGGATAAAGAATTCTGTTAATCTGTTCATCTGATTTAATTCTTAAATCAGAACTGATTATTCAGATTTGGGTGCAGTGGGGTCAGGGGGAGTTGACCTTAACGGTTATTGGGCAGGACAATTAGTCTAGTTATAAGATCACAAATAAGTTAGTTTTGCATGTGGAATCTAAAATACATTATACACATATGAAGTATGAGATGCAACATGTCGTTAATGGCTAACAAATGTTTGAAATTCAAAGCTCTTCCAGGAAAGGAGGAATGAAGTGAGCCCATGTTATATTCATTAGGCAAATGGCCTCAAACATTTGATGTGTTTCCCAAACACTCTGTAAATTGCTGACTTTAACATGTTGCAATTTTGTTGTTTAAAAGTTATCAAAAAATAAGTAGAACCATCAAAATGATGTAACACACAATTATCTGTGAAAAAGTACTTTAACTTAGAAATAGGAGAATCTTCCCTGTGCTTTTTCTCAGGTTCTTGTCGAAGTATAATTCAGGAAATGGAAGACATGTGATTAGAAAATATCATTAACTTTCTTTGTTATTATGTCTTTTTTTATGCTTTGGATAGTTTCTTTACAAGTCCCTTATGCAAACTCTAAACCCAAGTAGTTATCTCTGTTTTGGAAAACTGAAACTGTCTGTTAATTTTTTTCTAGATGTCTATAAAGAAACACAGAAAAAAAAATAGGTGACTCTTTGGTTTTACCTTGATTTTGTTAGTTTAAAAGTATTGCAGCTGCATTTTTCATTAGGATTCTCTAAAGAAATGTGAGGGTTTGATTTAAAATTTTCTTTTTTTAACCATTGTCATTGGTGGTTTACAAGTGCTTTTCAGTTGTGGATGCTGGAGAAAATGAAATAAACCATAATAAAAATAATTTTGTCCAGGTGGTACATAAATCAGTTGAGGAAATACAGTTCTTTGTGGCAAATAAAAAACACATGTATTACCTAGTGTACCGAAATGTTATTATTCATCAAATGAATGTTATAGACGTGTTAGGATTTAAGAGATGTGCGGAAGAAGAACATTAGGGTAAAACATAACAATTTCGCATATTTTTGCCTAATGTGGAGTAATTGGAAACAAACACATGAGGAATTATACATGAATTAGGCAAAGATAAAGTTTATTTCAGAGGTATATGGGGATTTCCCCCATTAGGAAGATTATCTGCTATTTCCTCTTAATTCATAACTTTGTTGAATACTGCTGAATTCTTATCAAACTCCAACTAGAGAATTAAATATAGAAACTACAGTGAATACATTATCTGGAAAAATACCTGAGTGCCAGTATAATCTGGGAGCAACAGGAGTGTCTTATTATTTGCATATGTGTGTGTGCACATGTATATGTGTGTGTGTGTATTTAGAGCAGTGGTTCTCAACCTGTGGGTCGCGACCCCTTTGGGGGTCGAACGACCCTTTCACAGAGGTCGCCTAAGACCATCGAAAAACACATATATAATTACATATTGTTTTGTGATTAATCACTATGCTTTAATTATGTTCAATTTGTAACAATGAAAATGCATCCTGCATATCAGATATTTACATTACGATTCATAACAGTAGCAACATTACAGTTATGAAGTAGCAACAAAAATAATTTTATGGTTGGGGGTCACCACAACATGAGGAACTGTATTAAAGGGTCGCAGCATTAGGAAGGTTGAGAACCACTGATTTAGAGTATATGTGTATGTAATACACCTTTTTTTATTTGGACAATTACTAGTTTATGTAAAGTCTCTTTCTAACCTGAAACCAGACATTTCTATCTATTATTTCTGTTTTATGTATACAGATTATGCTATTTTATTTTTCCTTATTACTGTGCTATTTTATAATTTTCTGATTGTTTTATGTGTATTGCTTCCCAACTTAATTTCAGCTTAGAAATGATTTGAAACCTTTGTAACCCCCTTCAGCTATTCCCATAACATGTCTAAAACATAAGACATCTAAGTACTTAAAACTGCTTTCAAACAAATGAATTAATTTATTTGTTATTATGTACCATTGACTTATCATAAGATATTAGACTGGGGGTTCAAGGAATTGATGCAGGAATATAAAAGAATCTTTAGAATGTTGTAGTTTGTTGGCTTTGGTTATAGCAATCATTTTCATATTCTTCAATTCATTGTGTTTTTCTTATTTTTATGCCAATTTTGCATCAAAGCAAGGTGTTTAAGGCTTTACTAAAAGTAAGTAAAAACAGAATCTTGCTACTTTTCTATGATATTTAGTAACCAGGAAGGAGCTACTGCAATATTAATTATTTTTAAAATAGTTCTCAGGCATTCTTTTTGTACCCAAAATAGTCCTTGATTCAACCGGAATCATAGTGTATCCCAGTGCCCAACATCTGATAGCAACTTGTTTTAAATGGGAAATTTTTAGTTACTTTTCTTTTAAACCCAAACTATAAATTTTTTGTGATGAATTTAATATCAGTTAAATGAAGACTACCATCATTTACTTTTTAAATGAACTTGATATATTTATCACTTAAGATGGAGGTTTTACCTAAGTCATTTGTTGATTAGATGCACATTTGTTATGCACAAATCATTTCTTCTTTGATAATAAATTCAGTTTTTTTAAATTTCTTCCTCTTCTTGCTCCTTCTTTTCCTTCCTCTTGACCTACAAAGAATAAAGGTGGTAGGTAATAGAAATAAATCCTCAGAGGGTTATTAACATTTTCAAAAATAATATGAATTAGAAAAGATCTGTGTGATGATTGTCTAAAACAAAACTGGAATGTTCTTTCTAATGTAACATTATTTTACATTAAGACATGTTTATTCATCTCAGCACATAGGTCAAACTGTGGTTAACAAAATATCCCATGATTTAATGCAACCAATTAATACAAGTTAAAATTGTCACATGCACAAAATCCTGTCTTATAGCATCAGGGCTCTTGATAGTAACCTGTCATGAGCTGAAGGTTCAGATTTAAGGAATATATGAAGCCCCTTTGGTTGTACCTGAATGTGTGAACATGTCACATGGTCAAATATCAAATGGGGACTTGGTTAAAATAGTCTTACTTGACTTGTCATGTAGTAAAACTTCACAAAATACTGGGTTTTAAAAGTGAAACTGACTGTTGATTAAGATATGGTAGCATGTCCAGCCTGCTTGGCTCAGTGGTTGAGCATCCACCTATGAACCAGGAGGTCATAGTTTGATTCCCAGTCAGGGCACATGCCTGGGTTGTGGGCTTGCTCCCCAGTGTGGGCAGCTGATCAATGATTCTCTCTCATCACTGATGTTTCTCTCTCTCTCTCTCCCCCTCTCACTCTCTCTCTCTCTCCCTCTCTCTAAAACACATTTTTAAAAAAGATAGCAGGAGTGCTGATTCTGAACCTAGTTTGGTACTTAGAACATGGAT
Organism: Myotis brandtii; assembly: GCF_000412655.1. NCBI lineage: Eukaryota > Metazoa > Chordata > Mammalia > Chiroptera > Vespertilionidae > Myotis > Myotis brandtii. Next base: position 451,253 of record NW_005370552.1, on the reverse strand, counting down.
GTTTAAACATGATGAATTAATGAGTTAATGTTTGGATGAGGCGTGAATCACTTTTTAAAGAATTATTCTATTGCCCTTCAAAATTCTTGGCTTTCATTTATAAACTAGTAGCCCTGTGCATGAATCTGTGCGCCAGTAGCTCTCTGCGGGGCCTGGCCACTCTGCGCCCGCTGCCTAGAGGCTCTCCATGGCCCAGAGGCCCATCTGTGGCCGGGCGCGGAATGCTTGCCTCATTGCTGGGGCGATGACGCAAGCATTTTCCCTTTGCCCAGCCGCTCCATGCCCACTGCCCAGAGGCCCTCCGCAGCCAGGGTGGAACGCTTGCCTCGTCGCCGTCCCCCCCCCGGGACTGGGGGACTCTGGCTGGGCTGAGAGGACTGGGCACCACCATCTTGTGGCTATGGGCACCACCATCTTTGTGATGGGGTGATGGTTAATTTGCATATTACCCTTTTATTATATAGGATACATGTAGAGCAGTGGTTCTCAACCTTCCTAATGCCATGACCCTTTAATACAGTTCCTCATGTTGTGGTGACCCCCAATTTCATTGTTACACATTGAACATAATTAAAGCATAGTGATTAATCACAAAAACAATATGTAATTATATATGTGTTTTCCAATGGTCTTAGGCGACCCCTGTGAAAGGGTCATTCTACCCCCAAAGGGGTCACGACCCACAGGTTGAGAACCGCTGATGTAGAGGATAATATCAATTTTGGAAGTGTTTAGGAAGTCTTAGTTCACAGTGTGTGTTTTGTGGGATATGTCGGGAGGGTGATCACGACAGGGTACCTTCTCCACTCCATTTACTTTTGGGACTGGAAAAGGAGTGACAAGTGCTTCAAGGAACTTGGGAAATCAAAGAGCCTAGTGGTTCAGGGAACTCAGGTTTTATGACATTTTCAACATCCTGTAGTTAACATAAAAAATGTCACAATGTTTCAGATCAGTGGTCCAACAGTCTTGTGTTTTATAATGGAAGGTGATACCATTCCTTTGTATGAATGTGGCAATTTGCATCCATGACATCATCCTCCGAGGTTAGGGATGTAACTTGAACCTGCCTAATTTCCCCTTAGTGTACTGTTAAGATTCTGTTATCTATGAATTGATCCAAATTCCACTTGATCACATTTACCTTTTCATCCTGCCCAGCTTTGTGGGTATAATACGTTCCATGTGTTTAGTAGTCACCGTGTAAACAAATTGTTCATGTTTATTCTAAAATCATGCTCCATAAGTTTTAGGGTACACTGTATATTCTAGACATTCATCAATAAGTTCATGTTCATGCTGGCCATGTTTTATTGATGTCTTACATGTTGATCCTATCCCGTCTATTTTAGGAGACCATTAGTGTAAAAAGGCATTAAGATGTCTTAATACAGTCCTTCACATCTAAACCCAAATAACATACATCCATGTTTTTAAAGTTCTGAAAAATTCTTTCAGAATAAAATTTTTTACTGTTAGATTTTGGAAATTCCCAACTCTCTTACCATAGATTCGTTCTGTAACAACGGAAAAAAGATTTGGTATGCAAACCCTCCTATCCAGGACACGTACAGACATTCATAATTCACTCAGATATACCAATCTAACCCTCAATATGTGATAAAAATTGATTATCCATTTAAAGTTGTTTCATGGTGCATGCATGTGTTTCCACTGGTGTTTTAAGTGGCTTTACACAGAATGAAATAGCGTTACTTAAACAGTAAAGTATAAACATAATATGGCTCGTTTATTAAGGTCCCAATGCTGCAGCTGGAAGGCATCCCAGGCAGTCCTGATGCATAGAAAATGCCAATGTTCTTGGCTTCATCATTGTGAGACAATTGAGACACCTCAGTATGGACTATGTCCCTTTTCTCCTCCCTCTTTAGCAATAGATGAAACACTGTGCTTTTTTTCTTTCCTTCTAACTCAATCCATTTCTTGTCAGTTATGCATTGTTCACATGAGTTGTTTGGTAATAAGTATTGCAGCTAAAAGTTTAGAGTGTATTGAAATCCATTTAATTCAAAAGGTTGATGTTGTCATCTTTGTTGATGGCTGTTTTAAAGGAAGGAGTATGGTCAGCAAGCTCATGAAAAAAAGGTAAATAAAACTATTGAGGTTTTGCATAAAATCCTAATGAGATTTCCCTAATCTGATCTCTTCTGAGCTTTGGCTAGATTCAAAACACCAGGGATATGTAGTGCCCCATCCATAGCCCCTGGACATTCATCATTGCTGTGAAAACCAAGCAGACAGCCTCCAAGTGGCCACATCTATAACTCTTTGACTTTGGGCTTTCTCCACTTTCTCCAGTTGCCAGAGCCCCCTTGGTTCACCTGTATGTCAGGCTGGCAGTTTCATGGAGTCAACGACAAATATTGACAAATACCCTACCTTTATCAGTACAGTGGGTATAATAGTTCTAAGATGTGATCTTTACTGTCCCCATGAGCTCCTAGTAAGATTGAGCTGTGGTTTCCCACAGTGGTAAGCAGCTCAATAGTGCATGCATTATTGGACTTCTCCCCTTCCTCAGGCCATTGCTGGCTCCATAACTTTAAAGGTTTAAGAATAATTTTGAGAAGTATAAACAAAATCACTTTGAAAGGTAAAGAATGAAAGTACATTTTCTGAGGAAAAAGTAGAATGAACTAAGTTTATTTAATCTGGAGAAGATACTACTCTTGGGAGATAAGAAAAATTTGTTATTGGACTGGGTCTCAAAGAATCAGCAAGCTTATTTTATGCATACATTTTAAATAGAGATTCATACATTCAATTCAGCCCATGCCTTTGCGTTTTTAATATGGGCCAGGTGCTATGCTAGGCACAGGGGTTCTAAAGGAGAGTCAGATGTCAACCCGGCTTTTAATAAACTCACTGTCTAGTAGTCAAAATGAACACCTAGTTTTGGGGAATATGAACTGATAGTGTTACATTCTTGTAATGAACAAAGTGTGATATAACTAC
>NW_005370552.1:444499-448239 GCF_000412655.1 Myotis brandtii | reverse complement strand
GTGTGTGTGTGTGTGTGTGTGTGTAATTGCTTTTTAGCTATAAAGCACTACATAAATGCTATTATTATTGAGAACAGCTGTGCTTGGGGAAGGGTGAGGAAGGCGGTCAAGGAAGATTTCAGAAAGTAATTTTTGTCCTGGGCCTTGAAGACAAGAAGGCATTCAACAGGCAGGGTGAGGAGCAAAGGCAATATAGGCAATGGACCCAGTGAAGACAAAGCTAGGGAGCTCCTGTTTGGGCGTCTTGCTGACAGTCAAATTCTTCACGTTCCAAATATTTTTCATTCTCCCCAAGGACACCAACCCTTCCCTGCCTCCATTTACCTCTTCTCAAAATCACAGACATCCATGTGAACATGACGACTTTTCTCCCTCCCTAACTCAACATTCCTGTATCTTGTTCTACTTCTTCCTCACCAATATCAGAGATCACACACTCAGAAACAATAAATTCAGCCCATCTGCTGATATCTTTGAGACAAATCCTCTGTTGTAGACCAGCCCCTTCCTCTGTGCTCATGATCTCCTCTAGTCTTTGTGATTTTTGAGCACTCTCCCAACACTTCTCTGTTATCTTAAATCTTTCCTACTCCACTGATTTTTTTGCTGTCTTTTTGAATTGCATATTCAAGTTTCCCCTACCTTTAAAAATGACCCCCCAAATACCCTTCACTTTACCGTCCTTTCCCAATGAAATGCTATCTCATCTCCCTTCCTTTCTTAACCAGTATTCTAAAAAGCTTAATGTGTACCTGCTGCCTCTATAATTTCTTGTAACCTAATTCCACTTCCTCAGAATCTTTCTCTCATACAGCAGGCTGCACATGCTTCAAGAGTTTAACAGAGACCCTCTGTGGGTTTTGCAGCCCCCATTCCAATCGGCATTGCACCCATCTCTCTGATTTTGTGTGGTCTTTGTCCCTCAGCTTTAAAGGGTGGAAGTCACTTCATTCACTAAAACATCTATGGTCAAACCTACCCAGCTTCCCTGCTGGATGCCAGCTCAATGCATATACAAAGGAAGCCTATATTTTTCTTTCGGTGCTTACCCATAGACACTCTCACTTATGTCGATGTTTTGGAATAAAAACATGTGCTAAGTCCTTAGCAGCTAAGGACTCCTGGAATGCTGAATATGCAATTATAAAATGAGTCTAGGGGTTGAATAAGCTTTGGGGTTGACCCCAAGGGGAACTGTAACCTGAACAATAGCGGTTGAAAAGGAAGAAGAGTAATCTCTAGTTTGTGGATGATGAATTCAGATTTGGTTGTTCTGAGTGTGAGATGGCAGCTGGATATTCAGGAAGCTAAGCCAGTCTATGTGGCACAAGATACAGACTGAAGAGGTGGCACTGGTGGTGGTTGACACCAAGGTAGTGCGTGAGATCGCTGGGAGACAAGGCTATAGAAAAACAAGAGAACAGAACCAAGGTTGGAAATTTGTGGTGAGTGCAGAAGAGAAACTAGAGATGCCCTGAGGAGGGCATCTTCTCTCCTTTTACATCCTCCTTCAGGCCATCATGAAAGGGTTGGATTTGAAGTACAGATCTATTCTGGTCACTTCCTTGCTTACAAATCCTCAGTGACTCTCATATTTGCCTACAAGATAAAACAAACAGAAAAAAATGTACAACCAATCACCTTATCACAAGGCTTTTCAAGGTCTAACATTTGTGGCAATGACAAAATTGAAGTTCTCCTACTTCGGCCACATCATGAGAAGGCAGGATTGCTAGGAAAAGACAATAATGGTGGGAAAAGTAAAAGGCAGCAGGAAAAGAGGGAGACCAAATATGAGATGGACTGACTCCATAAAAAGAAGCCACAGGCATGAGTCTACAGGAGCTGAGCAGGGTTGCTGAGGACAGGACACTGTGGACATCACTCATTCTTAAAGTCACCAGGAATCACAGCCAATTCAGTGGCAGGTAACACACCCCACCACCCCTCCCTGGAAGGAAGCATACTCTAACTCAGTGGTTCTCTAGCTTGAGCATGCATCAAAATCACATGGGTGGCTTGTTAACACACAGACTGGCCATCCAGTATCCTCAAAAATTTTCATTCAATAGGTCTGGGGTGGAACCTGAGAATTTACATTTCTAACAATTTCCTAGAGATTGCCACATTTCAAGGACCACTTCTCTAATCCCTGTAGCTCCTCTCACCAGGACAGAGTTCTCTGTCTCCATGTCTTTGCAGATGATATTCTGTGCTTGTAGTTCTACCTCCTCTTCATTGCCTATGGCAATGATTTTGGGTGGCTGAACACCATAATTCCTCTCCCCTCCTGCTATTAGTTATTCCACAACTCTGATAAGGTAGGGACTTGGCTAAATTTGATTTGCCAAGGCAATTCAGAGAGCAATACAAACTTAGCCCTGAGTCTCTGCTGGATAAAGCCCATCTTGATATGTTGATGTGCTGCCTGCCCCAGGTCAGGACCCTGGGTGGTCCTAAGACTTACAGGGTGGGGGAAGGGTGAGGGGGATCAGCAGCTCTAACTGAGAGTCTCTGGAGAAATAATGGTTTGGGGGCTGATGGTTGACAGTACTGGTGCATTTGTCTTTTCTTACCCTCTAGAACACAGATTTCTTAAATGCCAGGGTAGAATTCTCTTTGTGTTCTGTGCTGCCTTTTACATAAGAGGTGCTTATTCTTGAACGAATGAAATGAGAAACAGCAGTGTGTCCAATTTGTTATTGGCTTCTAAGTTTATTTATACAGAAGAAACCATGACAGATGACATCTGTGCCATATATATTTGTCACATTTATGTCACATTTATGTTAACATGCAGCTTTTGAAAGTACATTTCATACTATCTCCATTATCTTCTGTTATCCTCTAGTTTTTATCTGATCAATTAGGAGGTAGCTTTTGACCAGCTGGCCATTAGGCAAAGAGACATATATTTACTTATTTGATAGAGCCTAGGAGACTGGAACAATTTTAAAAAAGGGCATTTCTAAACAATGATTTAAATATTACGATATTAACTTCACATAGAACTTTGTTTTCCAAGAATAAACTTTTTTTAAAGGACAGCTCAATGGATTTGAATTTTTTTGCAAAACTTTTATACCAGGTTTTTTTCAGATCAGAACATTGTAACACAGCACCATTTTGCCATCTAGCGTCGCAGGTCAGTATTACCTGTAATGGAAGCACCATGTAGCTTTCTTCAGTCTTTATTACAGTTTGCAAGCACGGCTATGTCTACAGGAGTTAAATATATCTTAAATACCAGGAATCCTAATTTCTAAAAAAAAATCGTCTTCTTTGTCATCCTTTCCTTCTCAAAGATTTTGGTAAACAATCAAGTTGAGCTAAATTCAGACCATATTGCATTTATGTCCTTAGAAATCACTCATATTATTCTACTGGGAGATTTCCTTCTTGGTGGTAGTGGGTCTAACTCACTTAGCTAAAGCAGCCATGAGAAGAAGAGTATTGGATGTGTTAAATATTCAATACTGAATGTATTGTCCTGGAAGTTTTTCTCATTTAACTTTTTCAGACAATAGGTACCAAATTCAGGGTGGAGGGATTGGTCAGCCACAGGTGCAATACATTGTTTGTAGAGAAATTAAAACCAATAATAAAACCTACTAAAAGTTGGTATCTTTTATTATAAACCTTACCAAGTAATTCTAAACAATGTTAGTTGTAATACTCATCCCTTCAACCCCCTCCCCCAATATCTTATTGGTTTAATTTCTAAAATTGCCAATGTTGCT
>NW_005370552.1:428971-444408 GCF_000412655.1 Myotis brandtii | reverse complement strand
AAACACAGTTTTATTACTTACCGTTTAATAAACATTGTTTTCTGCATGGAAGATGATGCAGAGAACCTTCAATTACATAGTAAACCACTGACACATCTGGAGTCAGCCACACACATTCAATGCTAGAGTAAGTTTGTATTTGTTCAGAATCATCTGAGCTCACCTTGGGTGCAGTCTGTGTCTCTAGTTATGGTGGTGCTACATATTTCTGCATTGAAACAGTAGATTTAGAAACACAATGACAGCACAGTGACTGTGAAAATAAAGAAATAGAACTTGCGATGCTTCAATCTGTCAATTTAGGTGTAAATCATTCTTTGAAGCATGTGGTATTCACTCTATTAAATGTGTTTCTTCATCTGGTTTTCCCCTCCTTAAAAATACATTAATATTAATACAAGTATATATCCAATTTCTTTTTTCTTGTGGTACTGTGCTGTTTGTTTTTATTTCATTTTACATTTTACTAAAATGAAGGCTTAATAAAACATTTTGTACTGTCTGTACTTCTTTGCTGAGTTATCTCCTCGTTCTCCTCCTATTACCCACACAGAGCCCACTCTCCATCCCCCATACACATATATACACAACTGAATGATTTTGAGCCTTCAGGTGACCAGACAATGAATGAAAAGGTAACCAAGTCCAGTGTTCTCAATTATATGTGTATGTATATATATATCTCCAAGCTACCAGAATGACCGGAACAACCAGTCACTATAATGTGCACTGACCACCATAGGGCAGACGCTCAATGCAGGAACTGCCCCCTCATGGTCAATGCGCTCCCACAGCCAACCTCCCTTGGCTGGCCAACCTCCCACAGTCCCTGCCCCTGGCCAGTAGGCCCCAATCACCTGATTGGGGCCAGGCCCTGGGCTGGGATGGGGAACTGGGGGTGGGTGATGGCGGACGCAGCCCCTTTCGCAGGGGGGCCGAGGGCCAGCCCCACCTCGGGGCCTGGCAGCCAACCTCCCATACCCTGTCCCTCCCTCGGGCTGGCAGGCCCGAATCAGCCCGCCACCTGCCCACCATGGTGGCAGCACAGTGGTGAGGAAAGAGGGGGGGGGGCAGGGAACTGTGTGGTGGCAGAACACCGACAATGGCAGTGTCGGTGCCCGGCGTCCATTCCTTCCACACCCGACCTGGCGAACATCGCCTCCTCTCCAGCCTGGCCCTGATCGGCCTGGCCCCAATTGGCCCTAATCACTGGCCAGGCCTAGGGACCTCACCTGTGCACAGATTTCGTACACTGGGCCTCTAGATTGATGATAATCAACAGCTTAAGTCTTCATTTGGAAACATGGGCCTTCTCTGGATTTCTTCTCAAAACATCTCTCAGTATCAAAAGGTACAGTTATCCAAGTTGTCTTTGCATTAGGGTGTGTAGGTACCACTGCAGGGTTTGGTTCATGATCACAGATTTATTTCCAGCCTTTCATATTCTCCACTCTGTATCACAAAGCACTGCATTCCTCTGGCTTTTAAGCAGGTTAAGCCAATATGAAGCATGGCCAGAAGACTAGAGAGAGAGAGAAGGGGTGAAGCTGGTGATTTCCCCAACCTCTCATTGCCTCAAGCGGCATCTCTGCAATAGCTATATCTCCTCCACAAAGGCAACTGTCCTGAAAAGTTAATGAAGCTTATTCCATTGTATGGGTAGTCCTCATTTTGTTTATACATTCACCAGTTGCTGGACCTGAATTTAATTTTTTATTTGTAATTTTACATTCTTTGTTTTAAAAAAGAGTTTCCCAGGTTGTCTAATCTTTGGGCCCCCAAAGTTGGATCTACTCCTGCATCTGTGGCTGCAATCCTCTGGTAGGCAGCTTCTAAGAGGGTCTCCCATGATCCCCCCATGATCCTGCCTCCTGATATTCAAGTCCTTTTAATCTCCTTGAGTGTGGGCTGGACCTAATAGCTCCCTTCTAATGAATAGAATATGGCTAAAGTGTTAATATGTCATTTCCAAGATTAGGTTATAAAAATACTGTAACTTCCATCTTGCTCTCCTTTTCTACATTCCTCTCTCTCTCTCTCTCTCTCTCTCTCTCTTTCTCCCTCCCTCCCTCCCTCCCTCCCTCCCCTCTGTCTCTCAGAGTCCTTGCTTTACAGAAAGAAAGCTGCCATATTGTGAGTAGCCCTATGGAGAAGCCTACATGGCAAGGAATTTATCTTTTTAACCAACAACCAGTGAATTGCAATCTGTCCACATCCCTATGAGCAATCTTGGAAGCAGATCCTTTCCATTTGAACCTTGAAATAACTGTAGCCCAAACTGATACCTTGATCACAGTCTTGTGAGAGGTCTTGAACCAGAACTGCCCAGCTAGGCTTCTCCCAGATTCCTGACTGGCAGAAACTGTGGGGTAATACATTTGTTCCTTATAGCTGCTAAGTTTGGGGATAATTTGTTATGCACCAATCGACAAATACAAGCCCCCACTTGGTAGCCTCTTTCCATGGTCTCAGACTCCACCCAGCAGCTTTCACTATGTCTCTACCTCCTGACATATCACCCTAACTTCTGGTCTCAGGATACACCACCTCCTCTGATATCTCCCTAGTACTAAGGATCACAGCACCTTCCTGTGCCCCTCTTTGGCTTCTTACTCTTCTCTGACCCATGTAAATGGCTGCTGGTATTAACCCCACCTTGGTTTGAAATACTTATAGTGGTTTCTGTTTCTAGCATTACAAGGTAAAACATTTTATCTTCTATCACATGTAGCCTCACTTGAGCCCTCACAAGTCTGTTTAGAGAAAGAACAAAATTAGTGTGGAACCAAGAATCTTGTAGGTCCTAGAATCAGTCTTCACAAATAAAATAGGCTAAGACAGGAAGCCACCTGTTGAGCTACCAAATAGCACAGAAACAGTTTTGAAAGGTGATGACAGAGTGACTGAGCAGCCCTTGTCACAATTCCAGTTTGAGCAGGGAGAGAGGGTGTAAAAGCAACAATTTGTATTGGCCAATGGCAGCAGCAGCCATCCTTGGGATTCCCCTTTGCAGAGTCTTCCTTAGACGATGGTAGGGTAAGATGAAGTCTAACGGCTGCACAGGGGTGGACATGATCATGATTATAGAGGGCCAAGCTCCTCTAGAGCCTTAGCATCACTGACAGCTCCTTGTTGCTTATATCATGGCCTTGCTGCTCTGGGAATGGAGTTCAGCCCCCAATATGGTGAAGTAGTTTCTACAGAATGCTGGAGAGCTGGTGCACTAGCATAGGCAATGCATCCTCTTTACCCTGGAGGATGAAGAAGTTGCTCTTTCTTGTACCATCTGGGCAAACAGAAAAGACTTTTGGCCTGGTTCCTCATTTTTCAATCCCTAGCTTGGTTGGAGCAGGGGTTATTGAACTGTTTTCCTTGGAAACTCTTTTTGTTTCCAGCCCTTAGCACTATTATTGCCTCTTCTTGGTGGGTACCCAAGAGTAAACTGAGAATAGAGTACCCCCTGGCATCTTCTGGCTCTTTAGTTAAAGAACAATGGTTCATGAGAAAGACAGCCTGCCCCACCAGACCACCACTTCTTTCTTTTGCTGGAATAGATTTCACCAAGCAATTCAGTATTGACTCATATCATTTAAATATTCATTAAATATTTATTTGATATCCTATAATTGTTCATTACTTTTCAATCTGGGCTGGATTCTGTGACGTACTGTGCTGATTCGTTCTTCATATTGGGACTCCTGATCTCTTTGGGATGTCATTACCAAAGGCTGTTGGGCACGGTGTTTGTATCCAATGCAGGATACAAGCTCAGAAGCAAGGAAGTCACTCACTGCCCACCAGTGTTTTTGATGGTTATTACTCATGTGATGATGGGGAGAAATGTGCATTATCCAACCTCTCAGGGCTCTACTGGAATTTTTTTTATTTATTTACGAAACAGAAGAAACACAAAGAGGTCAGAAGGCTGGCAAATTACACATCACTTTGTTCTTTAGCCTGTTAGTACATCCATAAATTACAGCCCAGCCTGGCAGAGCTCATATGGAAAACTACTATTTTTTAACACATATTTTTGTTGATTTCAGAGAGGAAGGGAGAGAGAGGAGAGAGAGAGAGAGAGAGAGAGGGAGAAAGAGAGAGAGAGGGAGAGAGAGAGAGAGAGAGAGAGAGAGAGAGAGAGAGAGAAATATCTCTGAAGAGAGAGAATCATTTATCAGCTGCCTCCTACACACACCCCACTGGGGATCAAGCCTGCAACCTGCAACCCAGGCATGTGCCCTTGACTGGAATCGAACCCGGGACCCTTCAGTCCACAGGCTGATGCTCTATCCACTGAGCCAAACCAGCTAGGGCAAAAACTACTATTTAAAAAATATTTACTAGTGCCCTTAATTTGGGGACCACAAATCAATTAGGTTACCAGTCATCATAATCACCTAATGAGTTGGGGGACAGCAACCATCTCCATTTAGTGGATGAAGAAAATTTGAGGACAAGCAGTGGTGAGTGTGGAAATGGACTCAGGGATTGGGGAGGACCTATTGCCCCACTGGCAACTTGTACATTTTACCAGGCACCTTAAAAGGAAATTGGTTTTAGGTTCTATTGAGATATTTAAAAACGAAAGCTCCTTCAATGTATTAGTTACAATGCTTTTGGTTGCATGTAAATACCTGAGTAAAATTGTTTCAACAATAAGATAGTGTTATTCTCATTTAATACATTTACTAGTATTTAATAAATAAGTATTATGTACCTTCACATGCATTACATTATTTACCTAATTAAGCTGTAATAGTTAAAATGGTCAATAAATTGCTTCTGGGGATCTTAGAAGTCACTTGTTTATTTCTGTAGCCCCAGAACTGGTTATTATCAACATGGCTTCAAACAATCTGGATTATTGAGACCTGGATTTTCTTTGTTTCTAGCGGAGAGTTATCTAAGGAGATTAAACAGGCCACTCTTAACATCCAGAGTAAAAACCACAAGCTAAGAGTCTTAATTCTTGTGTGTTTTTATGCCCAAGTTAGGTAAGAACTAAAATTGGCCACAAATACAGACTCACTACAATGAATGGCTCAGCAATAAAGGCCCCAGATACTGCTGTGTTCCAGTTTATTAGCTTAAGTTGATACCATTGACTGGACTTATTCATGTGAGTCCACTGAGAATACATTGTTGTTCACCTATGTTTTGCATTGGAGCTTCTGTCAACAAGTAATCAAGTCTCTCCAGATGTTTCACTTGCTATAACAAAGCTACTGTCACAAACAATAATGCACAGATGTTCCCTTTGAAAAACAGATTAAAATGTTTTTGTTAATGTTTTCAAAGTATCAAATGAATTGTGAAGAATATTAATGCAAAATTGGTTTTATGAATATATATTTGAAACTGGAGTTTTAAAAAATTAATTAACTATAACCTCTTTGAGTAAGATTGATCAAACTTCAGCCAATAAAGTAAAAACAAAGTTATTGCTTTTTTGTCAAATAAGTTTCAGGTGGTTAGAGATTATGAAATTTGCTTTTCATATAAGGTTTTTATTTCTATTTGTTTTATTTTCTTTTTAACAAGGGGTCTTCAATTTTCATTTTGCACTGTGCTCTGCAAATTGTGTAACTGATCCTGCTAAGGAGTATTAAATACATGGCCTCTCTGTGTAGCCACCTGCACAATTATGAGGGCAGGCTGGTCTGGATCTCTCCTGGCCAGTATGTGAAAATTCTCTCTTCTGCCAGTATTTCTTGCTTTCTCAATTTGGATTCCACTCCCAACCAGATTTTTTTTCTCAGGGAGGTTCTCAATTATTCTGTGACATTCCTGCAGCCCATAAGAGGGTCCTCATGGTCCTTTCTGAACTTATGTACAAATGGAAATTATGCAGCTGTCTCTCAAGTTGTTCTCAGACCTTCTCAGTGAACATTCCACTCAAAATGAGATTCTCTTCTTTTGGAAGTATTTGTTGGCAATTTCTGTGTCCTCCAACAGTCTTTAACCTCAAACAGCTACTAAATCCATAGTGGTTCTGCTACTGTCATGGTTTAGACCTATCCATCAATATTATGGGGTTCATCGGCATAATTGTCACTTTCTTTTGTTGAAGATGTTGTCCATTGGTTGTGTTGTTTCTTTTGCTATACTCGTTGTTATGAGGGGATTTGCAAAGATTTTAAAACTACATTGTCATCATGATCTTTCCCCAACTAGAAGAAGCCATATAAAAATTTTTAGATTTGATGCATTTCTTACAGAATCTTTACCAATTAGCTAAGTACCACACCAGGTTTTCCAAGACTGCTTTCTATAAAAGTCTTTATGTAGACACATTATCTAAGAAGCTGAAGTGTAAAATAAGAAGAGAAATGATGAAATTCTAATCAACAGAACACACGTGGTCTCATTGAAGCACTGAACATTAAAAAAAAAATTAAATCTGCCTTAAAAAGTAGAAACCGTCACAAAATAGAGTTCTACTCATGAGTCTTGTGAGCTGTCTGTACTTCTCCAAATAAGTCTATTATATTCTCCAAATCTCACTAACTAAAGTAGATAAGAGCTCCCCAATCAACACCTAGCAAAAAACACACCATTGTTTTAGAAAAATCATTTATATTTTATTTTATTTTTTAATTTATTTCAGAGAGGAAGGGAGAGGGAGAGAGAGATAGAAACATCAATGATGAGAGAGAATCATTGATTGGCTGCCTCCTGTATGTGCCTTTGACTGAAATGAAACCCAGGACCCTTCAGTCTGCAGGCCAACACTCTATACACTGAGCCAAATCAGCTAGAGCTCATTTATATCTATCATCTATATTTATATATCTATATATCTATAGTCACCATTATGACCGAACCACTGGAATGACCAGAACGACCAGTCAACCAGTCAACCAGTCACTATGACGTGCACTGACCACCAGGGGGGCAGATGCTCAACACAAGAGCTGCCCCCTGGTGGTCAGTGCTCTCCCACAGCCAACCGCCCATGACCCCTCCCCCCAGCCAGCTGGTCCCCATCGGCCCTGGTGCTAAACCATTCATAGAGACCTGCTTCTGGGTCGGGGTTTTGTATGTAGCAGAGCAGCTCCCTCGCTGCAATCTATTGAAAGTCAGCCCTCAGCACAAGGGTTTGTCTCGCTCCTGTCCTCTCCCTTCCACGGGGACCACCCGCCCACCGCAATGGCGGTGACGAGGGAAGGAGGAGGAGGGGAGGTGGGGAACTGCGTGGTGGCAGGGCACTGATGGTGGTGTTGGCATCCAGCATCCATTCCTTCCACACCCAGCCCAGCGACCATTGCCTCCTCTCCCAACCCTGCTGGGGCTTTCGGGCCCAAGCTGGGACAGGGAACAAGGGGTGGGTGGTGGCGGACACAGCCCCTTTCCCAGGGGGGCCGAGGGCCGGCTCCCTCCTTGGGGCCAGCGGCCAACCTCCCACAGTCCCTTCCCCCGTCCCCCCATGCACAAATTCATGCACAGTGCCTCTAGTCTTAAATAAAATGAGGCAGTAGTACAAAATTTTCAATCTGTATATACAGCATTATTTATTTTGACAAAATAGGTCTGCAGAAGCAGGGCCCATATCAAGAATATTTAGGATTATAATACATGATATCCAAACAAAGTACTTTTTCAACAAAGTTCAGGTGTCATTCATTCACTCATTCATCAGATATATGTGAAATCGACCAGGTACTGGAGACATTTATATGAGATGACAGAGTCCCTGTTTATTGGAAAATAAGCAGGAAGCCTTGGAAGTTCTCAGAAAATGTGATGGATGTTTAAGCAGGGACTAAACAAGGAAAATCTTCATCAGTTTAGGAGTTTAGAGAGAGGGCTCAGTCCCACACTCTGACTTTGGTTCCCACTATTCTCTCAAACCAAGCTTCCTTCCTAGACTGAATTAAATCACACTCTTCTTCAAGTCCTTACAATTCCACATTCCACTTATTTCTATAACACAGTCTCATATTTGTTTTTATGTTATTTCATAGTCATTCTACAGTTGTTTAATTTCAAGTATATGTTTGTATTTTGCTTTTCTTCAGCTGCATTGTAAGCTTTTCCATGATAGAAGCCATTGCCTATTGCTTTCAACTTATCTAATATTTAATGTGATACTGTACACACAATAGGCATTTAATAAGTGCTTGTTAAAGAAGGAAACAAATAAGTGAGTAAATGAAGTTATAGAGTTTAATTGCTGCAAATATCTATCTATTTATATAAAAGCCTAAGTGACAGAATGACCAAACGACTGGTTGCTGTGATGCACATTGACCACCAGGGGACAAATGCTCAATGCACAGGATCAGGCTCCCTCCTATCTGAATTGGGCTTATGGGGATCAGGCTCCCTCTTGTCTGGATTGGGCCTGCAGGGATTGGGCTCCCTCTTGTCTGGATCAGGCCTGCGGGGATTGGCCAAAACCAGCTCTCTGACATCCCCCAAGGGGTCCCGGATTGCGAGAGGATGCAGGCCAGGCTGAGGGACCCCACTGGTGCATGAATCTGTGCACTGGGCCTCTAGTAAATTATAAGACTTGTTCTATACATCAAAGACAGGCAGAGGGGCTGCTGAGATGTTCAGGCCTGTCCTTTGTGAGCTTGGATAATTTT
The DNA here is from genome assembly GCF_000412655.1 of Myotis brandtii. Classification (NCBI taxonomy): domain Eukaryota; kingdom Metazoa; phylum Chordata; class Mammalia; order Chiroptera; family Vespertilionidae; genus Myotis; species Myotis brandtii. The sequence continues at coordinate 435,820 of NW_005370552.1, read as the reverse complement.
TTCTCTTGTCTTCAGTTTCCTCATTTCAAAAATGAAGAGTAGAATGAGGTCTTTTAAGACCCTTGCTGAGGCATTTCTATACACCAATAGTGAACTTACAGAATGAGAGATTGAAAAAACAATCCCATTTACCATTGCACCAAAAAAATTAAGCTACCTAGGAATAAGCTTAACTAAAGAGGTAAAAGACCTCTACTCAGAAAACTACAGGACATTGAAAAAAGAGATAGAGGAAGACATAAACAGATGGAAGAACATACCGTGTTCATGGATTGGTAGAATCAACATCATTAAAATGTCCATACTACCCAAAGCAATCTATAAATTCAACGCACTTCCCATTAAAATACCAACGGCATACTTCACAGATCTAGAACGAACTCTCCAAAAATTCATCTGGAATAAAAAAAGACCCCGAATAGCTGCAGCAATCCTGAGAAAGAACAAAGTAGGTGGGATCTCAATACCAGATATCAAGCTGTATTACAAAGCCACTGTTCTCAAAACTGCCTGGTACTGGCACAAGAACAGACATATAGATCAATGGAATAGAATAGAAAGCCCAGAAATCAGCCCCAACCAATACGCTCAATTAATATTTGACAAAGGAGGCAAGAACATACAATGGAGTCAAGACAGTCTCTTCAATAAATGGTGCTGGGAAAATTGGACAGATACATGCAAGAAAATGAAACTAGACCACCAACTTACACCATACACAAAAATAAACTCAAAATGGATAAAGGACTTAAATATACGACAGGAAACCATAAAAATACTAGAAGAATCCAAAGGCAACAAAATCTCAGACATATGCCGAAGCAATTTCTTCACCGATACAGATCCTAGGGCATTGGAAACTAAAGAGAAAATAAACAAATGGGACTACATCAAAATAAAAAGTTTCTGCACAGCAAAAGAAACCATCAACAAAACAACAAGAAAGCCCACTACATGGGAGAACATATTTGCCAACATTATATCTGATAAGGGCCTAATCTCCAAAATTTATAGGGAACTCATACAACTTAACAAAAGGAAGATAAACAATCCAATCAAAAAATGGGCAAAGGACCTAAATAGACACCTTTCAAAAGAGGACATTCAGAAAGCCAAGAGACATATGAAAACATGCTCAAAGTCACTAATCATCCGAGAGATGCAAATCAAAACAACAATGAGGTACCATCTCACACCTGTCAGAATGGCTATCATCAACAAATCAACAAACGACAAGTGCTGGAGAGGATGTGGAGAAAAAGGAACACTTGTGCACTGCTGGTGGGAATGCAGACTGGTGCAGCCACTATGGAAGACAGTATGGAGTTTCCTCAAAAAACTGGAAATGGAACTCCCATTTGACCCTGTGATCCCACTTCTAGGAATATATCCCAAGAAACCAAAAACACCAATCAGAAAGGATATATGCACCCCTATGTTCATAGCAGCACAATTCACCATAGCTAAGATTTGGAAACAGCCTAAGTGCCCATCAGTAGATGAATGGATTAGAAAACTGTGGTACATCTACACGATGGAATACTATGCTGCTGTAAAAAAGAAGGAACTCTTACCATTTGCAACAGCATGGATGGAACTGGAGAGCATTATGCTAAGTGAAATAAGCTAAGCATAACCAATGGACACAAGACACTGGGGGGTAGGGGAGGCCGGGGGAAGGTCAAGGGGCAAAAAACAAAAAAAGGAGACATATGCAATACTCTTTGTAATACCTTAAGCAATAAAACAAAATTTAAAAAAATAGTTTCCTCTTTTTTATATTCTTGTTTGGAAGTTATCATTCCATTTCTATTCTTTTAGTGAGCATCCTTAAATGTTTAAAAACTTAGTATCTCTACCCTCCTCCAGAACAAGATAAGACCTTGGTACACAAACTGCAAGTATGATCTTCCATTGTCCATGGTTTTGTTTTCTAGTATTTGGTTGTCCCTTGCTTAACTTCATTCCACTCATTATCATTGTTATTGTTTTTATAGTTTACATCTACTTACATTTTAACTCCATGTTCAGCAATGACAACTGACATTGCCTCTTACAACCCACTTCTCCCTTCTGGGTTAATTTTCTTCTATTGAAGTATATCCTTTAGAGTTTTTGTTATCAAAGGTCTATGAGTGGTGGGCTCTCATTCTTTGTCTTTCTAAAAATGTCTTTGTTTTGCCTCAATCTTGAATGAAAATCTCGCTGAGAATACAATTCGGGTTTGTCCAACAGTTGAAGATATTATTCAATTGACTTCTGACATTATTGTTGTTGATAATAAATATCTTTTCAGTATAATTTTTGTTCCTTGGTCTTTTTCCCTGATTATTTTACAATTTCCTCTTTGTTTTTGTTATATTGCAGTTTTGCTATGATGATCTGTATCCCATTCTCTCTAACCTCTTCTTCTGGAAACTCTAATGAGATGTATGTTGCACCTTCTCATTCTCACTTCCATGTTTCTTAAATTTTTATCATATTTTTCACCTCTTTTTTTTTTCTTTGCTAAATTATGAGCAATTTTCTTTTTTTGTTCTTTAAAATAATTTATTAAAGTTATCACCAAGTTGTCATTAGGACATTGGAGGTAAAACAAAAACAAAAACAAACACTGGAGAAGTCTTTATTCTTACTCACCAGTAAAAGGCACTTATTTCTAAGGTTATTATAGAATTCAATTCAAGATCATTATGGACCAAAACTCAGCAAGGAGAAGAGTGAACAAATTTAAATCTATGAGTAATTTTCACAGGTTTATTTTCAGCTCTGTCCAAATTAGCCATTGAATTTTTAATTCTAATTATTTCTTCAATAATTTTTAAATATTATAAATTAAATACTATGCCTCACATGTAGTATCATTCAGATTATTGCATTGACTCCAGTTTTCAGTATCTTCCTGCACAATCATTTCTTCTCATGTTCATAATTTGCGTTAGGAAGCATCCCTTCACCAGAGATCTTCTTTCCATTTTTTATGGTTATCTATTGCTATAAACAAGTCACTTCACAGCATAGTGCCTTAAAATGACTATTTTTATGTTGCTCACAATTTTGTGTGTCAGAAATTAAGGAAGGGCTTAACTTTGCAGTTCTTGTTTGAGTTCTTTTATGTTTTTGCAGTCTGATGCCAACTGCTCCAGTTAACCTGGTAGTTAGCCAACAGCTCAGCTGACATATAGGTGGGAGCATCTACATGTGAACTCTCCAACATGGCAGCCTCAGGATGGTGATAGTTCTTTACATGAAGGTTTAGGGCTCCAGCATGAATGTTTCAGCAAACGAGGTGGTAGGTTCAAGACCTCTTAAAGCCTAGCCTCACAACTCACATAGCATCACTTTAGTTGTATTGTGTTAGTCAAAGCAGTCATAAGCATGCTTGGATTTAAGTAAAGAGATAGACCCCACCCCTCACTGGAATATCAGGAATATTTGGCCAATATATTTTAAATCACCACATTTCTAAAGTCCCACATGTCCTGGATTATAGAGAAGTCCTATACGATGTGTTTCCATTTTCCTCAGCCAGGTGGCTCAGAGGTTTTTTTTGGCCTGTAACCAGTTTTTATATTATCTCTTGTGCCATGTGGGTAGGGAAAATTCATACTTCAGATCCACTTGTGCTACAAACCTGCAGCTTCATTTTCTCACAGAAACTTAAAATAAATATATCTAGAGTTGTAGGCATATATTATCTCCTTGTTAAATCCTTGGGCCAATTGGGAGAGGGTTTTTTGTTGTTTTTGTTTTGTTTTGTTTTGTTTTTAAGTCTATCTTTACTGAGGGGGACAGCTCTTTTGCAATTCTGGCTTCCAAGTTGTCTTACATGGACCCAAGGTCATGCCTTTTGTTCCTATATGGCCATTAAGTCCAAACACTTGATCATGAATATCTATATCTGGATCTGCTGCTGTACCCTACCCTCATCTCAAACTCATGGGGTCTTGCTTTTGATTCCCTCTTAGTTTTGCATGTGTAGGTGTTTGCTTTCATTTATTTTAAACTAAGATACATATTTAAAAGTTATTGTTGATATATCATATCCAGCATATCTATGTGTTTGCAGTGGGAGGATCATCTATAGCAATCTCAGTCTAAGATGGTCCCAGAAGTTTTTATTTTTCAAACAATTTTTGAGGTTAAAAAAAGGAGAATTATTGAATGAGTGTCCTTGAAGCTAACTTTAAGAGGCCATGATTAGTGGGCAAGAATGAATATTTTTCTTCTACTGGCATGCTTTTTGTAGGGGTATTTCTTTCTTATTTTCTGATCTAGATCAATAGGTAGATGCCATTTTAGCCAACCTAAAATGGCAGCTGAAGCATGTGTAGTCACTGCCTTTTGCCATCTATCAGAGCTATTCTTCTTGTCATAGATTTGGCAGGACAATCAATAGGACCCAAATGGCAATCAATTTCATGTGATTGCACTTGGTTTCCTATCGATTTCAATGCTGACTCTATGGCAGAATAATGAGAGAAATATGATGCCAATCATTGCCTGTGAATGCCACTGCACATCTTCCTACGTGACTGAACAGCATCGAAGGGAGGGGAGAAAAAAACATGCTGGCAAAAAGCCAAAGAGAGGACAGAGTGAGCCCCAATGCTGAAGAGAAAGAAAAATATGCTAATAGAGATGTGAAAAGGAACGCTTAAATTATGGCACTCCTCTGATCCAGGACAACTGTAAAACCTCGTGGGGTTGGTAAAGTGGAGGGTAAAATCAGCCTCGGGGCCTTATAGCCTGAACAAGATTCCAAGGTATGTTTCCCTAGTAATCATGATGTTTAATAGCTTAATATTAGTAAGAAAATCTTGGTTGTAAGTTCGCACTTGGAAATGATTAATCTAATTGCTTTCTGACCATCAAATGCATTTTCTTGAAGCCAAGAATCACATAATTATTTACCCACAATATACTCAACCATCCTCCATTATATGGATTTTCAATGAATACTTGATGAAAATATATTACACCTTTTATAAATATATTTTCTAATCTATGGACTTAATAATGTATTATTAGTATTTGCCAGACTTCTGCCAACATTGACATCCTAGTGGGGCATTTGACAGAGCCATCAGTGAAGGATCAGAGTTGATCCTAATAAATAGACATAGTTAGCAATACAATAAAGCACATTTAACTTAGATTTCTTCTCAAGCATAAGCTCTACTTCACCCTTGTGTTATTTATCTCTGACTTTGGCAGAAGTTTTCTGTGGAGTATATTTACATTTTTTGAAAAGGTAATATATTCTCCATAGCTAACAATTAAAGTGATATGGAAATGCATATACTAAGGCATATTCCTTCTATCACTGCCTCCACCTCTCCTTTCTCTTCTGCCCCCTTTATGTAATCAATCATGCTAGTTTATTGTGTTCCAGTGCTTCCTTATGCAAATACAAGCAGATGTGAATAATTACTCTTATATTTTCCATTTCTTAAAAGGAAGTATACTGTATATGAAGTTCCACCCTTTTTGCACTGAATATATCCTAGAGATTTCCCCCCATATCAGTACATATAGAAGAACACCTTCATTCTATTTTAGCAACTGCATAGTATTCCATTGTGTGGATAGGGCAAAGTTTGTTTAACCAGTGCCCAATGCATGAACAATTGGGTTGTGTCCACTCTTTTGCAATTACAGTGTTGCAATTAATAATCATGTAATTTCTTACCTGTGCAAGTGCATCTAGGCAATATGTTCAAAAGTTAAACATATTTGTAATTGTGATAGTGTCAATTTGCCCTCAATATGGGTTGTAGCATTTGCCCCACAATGATACCAGTAGAATGTTTGTCACACATTTAAATTTTTGCCAATGAAGAGGTGAAAAATAATTCCTCAGTGTAATTTTAATTTGCATTTCTATAATTGTGACTGACATTAAGTATATTTTTATATGTTTTAGGGGCCATTTATGTTGTTTTGTTTGGAGAATCATTTGTGTATTTTCTTTGTCTATTCACCCATGTTTCTTGAAATGATTTTATGATTTTTTTCTTCTTGCTTTTTTACACTTGAATCTCCAATTCATTTGGAGCTTGTTCTAGTGTACAGTTGTACAGTTTGAGGTATATATCTAACTTTGTATTTTTTTCAGATCAAAACCCAGTAGTCCAAAGTCCACATGAGCCTATAAATTAGGAATCTTATTTTTATCATATACTAGAGGCCCAGTGTATGAATTCGTGCACATTAAAAGGAAATTAATTAGAAGAAATATTTTAATATCGCTATTCACCCTTTCTCTATAATAGAAGTGTCAACCAAATTCATGATCGACAATGACAGATCAAAACACATGCATGCGATTGGCTACAGTGAGAGCTTTATATGTATCGTGCATGTGTGAGTCGACATAGCCTTTTATAGATATAGAATAAACTTGCTTAATTAGACCTGCTTTCTGATTTACCTAAACTTTTTCCAGCCCAGTGAAGCACCCCAACTTCTCTTTCAGGTAATTGTCAGCAACACAGCAGTAAATATCAACACGAATCAGATTATTATTGTAGATCACACAGGGAGATCAAAGGGTAAAATATTTAACTGCAGCAGTGTTTGACTATTCTGTGCAGTGACAAAACCTGAAGTCATTTTCAAGGTCCACCATTTCTTACTTCTTTTCAGTCAGGTCAAGTTTCTAAGCTTTCTAAACCTCCATTTTCTGGCTAATGAAAAGAAAATAGGATTCCACCGAGTCTCCTAACTACTTACTCCAGGACTTTTTTGAGGATCAAATAAGATGAGGCATGGGAAAACGCTTCACAGACAATTTGTTTAAAGTACAAAATGTTGAGCGTCTGCCCCCTGGTGGACAGTGGGCATCAT
>NW_005370552.1:426990-428883 GCF_000412655.1 Myotis brandtii | reverse complement strand
ATAGATAAATAGATGATAGATGGATAGATTAGCATCAGGTGCCTTGTTTAATTTATAGACTTTCTATTATCTTCCATTGGTCTCATTCTTTAGTCAAGCATCCCTTCAACTGCTGAGACATTCCTGTATGTTTTAATTTCTGGTAAGGCCACTGTCCTTGTATAGTTTCTTCTTCAGAATTTCACTGGCTTATTTTGTAGTGAATATTCTTATAAATTTGTTTATGACCATTGAACCTTGGGTGAGAGGACATGAAGGATGAAGTCGACCTCTGCATATGTTATAGAAGCTGTTTTCTATAGATGATTTTCTTTCCTTGTTAAAATAAGTAAAACTGAGGCTGAATGAAATTACCAATTTAGATAGAGAGCACTTTCTTGTAAATCTAAGTTTAACTTTGCATGGGCCAACATAACCCAACAGAATTTTCTCTGAAGAATTAACTTATCTCACCAAGTAAAGTAGGTAAGCCACAGTAGTCAGAGCTCTATCTTCCCAGATCCAAGGATGAACTAACTAAACCACTGAGACATAAGGTCCTGGTTTCAGGTCTAATGGCCTTAAGGAGAGGGGTTTACGAAGTGGCTGTTTAGATGTGATGAATGAAAGCTGAAAGAGCCATAAAATTTGTGAGTAAACCCTGCACCCAGACAGGGGCATGTATTACATGCATCTCATACTTTACCTTAAGCTACCCCTTCTTCACATCGGAAAATGGTGGCCCAGACAGCTTGGCATAACCCAGGAGGAGCTATTCATAGCACATCAGCTGACCCACGGGCATTCATCTCAGGGAAAGTACATCTGGGCATACCTGCCTGGAGAGGGACTGAGGTTTGGAGAGGTCGAGAAAGAAATCCAATAGAAGGGTACGCTTGAATTAGGTCTTGAAGGATAAGAAAAGTTTGTGATAGATGAGTTTGGAGAGGGCATTCCAGACAGAGGAATTAACACAAAAGCAAACAAGTTCAGGGATGCATAGTTTATTCTGGGAATGGCAAGTGGTTTGGTGGAGTTGTAATAAGCCACATAGGGGCATGGATGGTGCCTGTGTGGACAGACAAATCCTGCAGTTTTCTTTCTATCAACACCTGAAGCTTTACTGTAACTCTTTTCTCTATGTGACCAATCACTGAAGGATTCTGTATTTAGCCTGATTTTTTATTATAAAAATCTTACTTTCAAATAGTAAAAAGTTTAATAGCACACATAAGTCTTAGTTGCCCCCACTCTTCTCCTCCGAAAAGACTACTGCTACAGTTTCTTATATATGTACTTGTGGCCTGGTGCACAAAATCCGTGCACATTAAAAGGGGATTAATTAGGGAAATATTTTAATATTGCTATTTGCCCTTTCTCTATAATAGAAGTGTCAGAGATGAAAGAAAATTAGTAAAGTGTATATGAAAATCTTCCTCCTGTCAGAGTCTGGGGCACACCACGGGACCCAGAGTCAAGTCCCCACCTACCTGCGTGTGCCTCAAAATCGTGGGAGACTCAGACACAGCCGCCCCCCCCAAGTGGGCTAGATACAGACCTGGCTGGTCCCACACTTGTCAAGCCCTGCCGGGCCCGGCAGCAGGGCGGGGGGTGCGACCTGAGGTCCCCTGTCAAGCTCCACTGGGTGGGGGATGCAGCCTGAGATCCCCTGTCAAGCCCTGCCAGGTGGGGGTGGGGTGCAGCCTCAGGTCCCTGCTGATTGCTCGTTAAGGCTCGTTACAGGAACTCGGCCTCTGCTTTGGGTGCTGCCATATTTGTGGTGGAGTGACGGTCAATTTGCATATTCTCTCTTTATTATATAAGATTTTTAGACTTTTCTCTCCAGAAACATGTAGTATGGGTATATGCCCATTTTCAAAGGAGATTATACTAGGGGTTTTTTTTTTCCACTTA
>NW_005370552.1:404657-417974 GCF_000412655.1 Myotis brandtii | reverse complement strand
GGGTCTATCAGTTAGTTACTCTGGTGCTGCCCGCGAGCCTGCGGGAAGGGGGGGTGGGCTCTGTTACTCACGGATCTGCCGCAGGGATTTCTGAACTTTTGGTGTCCGCAGGTCTGTAGCTGTGGTCGCAGGTCTCTGTCCCCAGTGGCTGCAGGGTCCTGGTATGCGTCTGAGATCAGACTGGGTGGTGCTGAGGCCAGGATCCTAGTCTCAAGCAGCTCTGTTTCCCAAGATGGCGTGGTCGCTGTGCCTGGGCTGGCCGCCTAGGAGTGTCCGCGCCGGGAGCTGGACTCCGCCGCCTAAGACTGCCCGGTTTAGCAGCCCCTTAGAAGACCTGCAGAATCTAGCTGTCCCTAGCTCATACACACACACCACACACGTCCACACACTCCTCTATCACTTCCTTGCACTCTCACACTCTCTCCCTCCCTACCTTCCTGCTGGTCGCCATTTTTTTTCCCCTTAATTACTAATCTCTATAACTGTTCTTGAAAAGCCACATCATTTTTTGGAACAACACCTTCTTTGAATTGGTATAATGACTTTTTCTCCACAAGATATACTAAATAAATGCACTATAATGAGAATTTTGACACCAGTTCAGACAAAAAGACACTCACCAATTTACTCAAATAATATAACTGTGCACAATGTTTGGATGAAGCCAAAATGTTTTGTTTGGTAACTGCATCCCGAGCAAGAGGGATGAAGCAGTAGTGCCTTTTAGTCTGTAGTTCATGTGTGCTATTTCCACATGATCAAAGCATCTATGCTATAACCTTATTTTTAAGAACAGTGTATTGGCAAGATAACTATGAGTCCACATAAAAGTGAAGAAAATGGTGCAAACAGCAGAATTCACCTTTGTGCCCCACTCCACCACCAACCGCCTACTATTGAGTCTGTTGTTTTCATCATTGAATCAATTTGTTTTTCTATCTGTAAAACATTTTTGGTAATTTGAGTTTGGATTAGAGCACAACACAATTTTCCTAGTAAGATTGATGTAGGTAGTTTTCATGAAACAGCTCTTCACTTTGAGGCCAAGCTTTCGGGAACAAATCAGAGTCTTTCAGGGAGGATGTAGAGGGTCTCTAAGGGTATAGATCATGGCCAAGGCCACAATAGTGTGCACCCCAATCTACACCATTTGGTTTATGACTTTCCAGGTTCCAGTGTCTGTAGATACCACAGTGACTCCAACCCTCTTACTCTGATCTTTTACTGAATAATCTAGATTTTTGTTGTGTGTTTTTATAAAGAAAAATCAACAATAAAAAAATTGCTTCAATGGAGATCCTTTCACACACATCTTGAAACCTTGTGCGAGAATAGCTATAGGATAAATTTCTAAAAGTGGAATTTCTGGATCAAGGAGTGTATGCATTTACAATGTGAAAGTGAATACCAAATTGTCCTTCTGGGAAGATACATTGATTTATACTACCATTAACATCGGACAAGAGTCCCTATACCCTTACCAACAGAGGACAATAGCAAACATTTTTAGATGTGAATAGCAGATGTGAAATGCACTGTTTCTAAGTGCATTTTTGCAATGTTAGTGAAGCATAAGAATGAAGGAAAGCATTTTTCATGTGTTTATGGCTATTTGCAATCTTTTTTAAAAAATCTGCCTCATCATATCCTTTGCCCATTTTTCCATTAATTGAATTGGAAGCTTTTCCTTCATTGAATTGTAAGACTTAAGGATGTTAAATAAAGGTGAAATATAATCACATTTTAGAAAGTTATTTTGTTATATAGCACCACATTGATATCATTTATCATGCAATTGACTAATGCACCCATATTTTAATGATTTCTGAAGAATTTGAGCATAGATTTCTCTGAAAATCTCTGAAAGAGAAAAGTTATTATAAAACTAGTTTACAGAATCTCATAGGCTAAGTTTCACTGAGGGAGAATTTTATTCTTTTTTGAAATTTGAAGGTTAAGCAGAAAACTACAGTAAGCAGGAAATTTGACAACAAAAAGAGCAAAGAAATTGCACCTTCTGAAGATAAAAAAAAATTGTCAGACTATTTCAAAAGTGGAAAACGAAAGATACACTAGCATTGTATTAATTTCTCTGAAACTGTTTCATTTCTCTCTGAAGGTCAGAAACATTTCTTCTTACTCCTCTTTGGAGAATACACACTTGGTAACTGCTTGTTAATGAAGGCAACCCCTTTTCTGCACTGAACTTTCCATTTCTCCTTATACAGAATCTCAAGTCCCCAGGCAGGCATTCATGCCCTTTCAGACCTGGCTTTGAGCTACCTTTCCAGTAGGACCTGTCTCTGTTCTTCAATATGAAGTAGCTGATCCATCCACAGTAGACATTATATTGACCTCCACCTCTGACCTATCTGTCCCAAAGGTCAGCCAGGTCCTGCCTCTGTTTGAAATTTTGGTTCTCTCACTCCTAGAGTTCTCTAGACCTTATCCTCCCCAGTTCTTTGCTTCTCCCTTAGGCTTTATTTAACCTCTTTATGAATGAGTTTTGTTTCCTCAGGAGTTAAGTGATAGATTTCTTAGTGACTTCCTCCTCTCATAGGGACTATCACAATGCTAAGCACTCAAATATTTACAAGCTGAATGGCATGAATAAGATTTTGAGATACTTCTAACCTGTAATGTGAGGTTCTTCTCAAAACTTTCTACCACAAAATGCTTGCCTTTGGCCATTCCTTTTCTACCCTAGCCTGGTGATTCACATCCTCCACCTATCCAATGCTGGAATTCTCTGGCCATTCAGTCCTTACCCTTCTGCTCTACTTCTCTTCTTGAAAAATCTCATCCCCCCATATGGTCTGCCACCAGTGATTTAAGAGTGTAGCCTAAACAACTCTGAAGCCATACTCAGACCCACCTGGCTGATATTTACATGCATACCAGACAATTACATTTAGATATCTCTGCGGCACCCAATCTCAACCTACCTAAAACCAAACTCATTGTTGTCACCCAGCCCTGCTCCTGTTTCTGTGTTCTCCATCTCCACTGGTGGCCTCACTGCCTCCCAGTAATCCAAGTTACAATTCCAAGAGTCATTCTTGATTCCTCTTTCATTCACCTATCATTCTCATATCTAATTGATTACCAATCTCTATAGATTTGAACCCAAATATGTAACCACTTTTCACCCCAACTCTGAAAGTTCTTTAGTTAAGGCTTGCATCATCTCTGGTTAATTGTAGCCACTTATTAAGTAGTCTGTCTGACCTTAATCTCATGCCCCTCAACTTCTTCCAGAATGATCAATTTTCCCTGCTCAAAACAGTTACCCATCCCTTTGTTGCCTACAGGGTGATGTCCCTGATTCTCAGTCTGATGTATAAGGTCCATAGAGCTCTGTCCCTCGTATTCTGTCTTTCACAATTCCCACTGAATACAGAAGCAACACAGAACTGATTATGATACCTACCCACCCACCCACCATTACACCCATCCTATATTCTTGCCTTGACTCTTGCTCCAAATGTCTGCCTTGCCTTTAATGCTCTCCCACCTTTTCTCTACCTGACCACATCTGTTTGTACTTTAAAAGTGCACTCAGGATGCCATTTCCTAGGAAGCAAAGCATTTTCTGGTATCTGATCCCTCCCATTTTGAATCCCAACTAAGCAATACCCATCCAAATCATTATAATATCATATAGAATAAAATGTTCTATTTATAATCTTTTTCCATTTCTATATCTGGCTTCCCACTCAATTGTGATCTCCATGAGGACAGGGTTCATATTTTATGCATATTTAGCCTGACATTTATTAAGTAGCCAGTTTACTGAATAAAAAACATCAGTGTTAATGTCTCCTCAGAGTATAGACTTTTTTTTTCATAATGCACTGCTACTTCCTTATAAAATGTATATTTCTGTGGGATAAAGTTTTCAGAAATTGGCATAAATGCCATGATTTATTACAAATATTTGATACTTGCTTATTTGTTCCTTTAGAACTATTCCTGGCTAAACTTTAACACAGTGTTACAAAGTGAGAGAAGTGAACTCTATGCCTGTTGTGAAATGACTGTGTTATAGGTTAAATGTGTGTGGCAATAGGCTACCTCATAAAATCAGGTTTGGATATTGCTTCTGGGATGAAACCACAAGTTGCCAAGTGATGAGGGTAACCACAAGCATAAGCCTGAATAAACCAAGTGGCTATCAAGATGAAAAGGATTGTAAAACTGGAGTTGGAGCCCTGACCTGTTTGGCTCAGTGGATAGAGCGTTGGCCTGCGGACTGAAGGGTCCCAGGTTCGATTCCAGTCAAGGGCATGTACCTTGGTTGCAGGCACATCCCCAGTGGGGGGTGTGCAGGAGGCAGCTGATCAATGTTTCCTTCTCATCTATGTTTCTAACTCTCTATCCCTCTCCCTTCTTCTCTGTAAAAAATCAATAAAATATTAAAAAACGAGTTGGAGAGGAATAGAAAATAATACAGTATTGCCTTATACTCATGTAGCTGCTATCATGGCTCCTGGGTCAGTATTTCTTACCACGTGGTGACTTAAGCATCAGAACAGAAAAAAGTTTAGTCAAGCTTATTTTGGTTTCTGGTTCTTAGTAAGGAAATATGATAAACTCAAATTCAACTTAGCATATAAGAGGCCTTTGCATTTTCAAATTGCAATCTATGGAGTATATTTTATTTCCTTTGTAACTATTCAGTAACTACCCACTTCTGAAAGTCTTGTTTAACTTATAAAGAACTCTATCAAGTGTTACTTTACATAAACCTAGCCATGCCCTTGAAAAATATTGTAGCTTCTTGCTTATGGTAGAATGATTGACACATTGATTTCATTATCTTCGTCCTGTCTAAAATTATTAATAGGTTGTTGTTCCACTTGATCTTCCTTCCCTGTTAATATTTGTGATATTTATGGTTTGTAATCACTTTGTAGACAGCATTCTCAATGTAGTTTTCATTTTACATTAATCTGAAGTGAAATGTTATTGGGTGAAATATCTTTTAGGAGTATAATGAAAAGCACCCATTAATTTTCAGGGCAAATGGATTAATTACTGCCCTCCCCCTTAAGTCTGCAATTGCTAATAACTTTTTATAGAATTCAGTACATGAAGCTAATTTTGATTTCTTCTTTCCAATGTACAATATATCTGAAATGCTTTGCCAGAACAAGAAAAGAACCTTTAGAAGTTTGGGTGCTTAATAAATATGCTTTGTGATATTGCAGTTTGTATGTGTCAAAAGTAAAAGAAATTTGGGATTCAAGAGGGAATGCTCATGTTTTTAATTAAAGGGGATGTAATTGGGAGGCCTGGATATTTTAGGAGCTCACACAGTGCACTCCTTTATCTATAATACTAAAAGCGTAATATGCTATTTAGACTGGACAGCTGAATGACCTTCTGGACATCCTTCCAGACAACCTTCCAAATGACCTTCCAGATGAAGCCGGGCCTGCGAGGGCAGAGCCGCTTGCACAAATTTTGTGCATCAGGCCTCTAGTAGAAGATAAAGAAGTCAGTCACAAAAGGCCACAACTTGTATGATTCCATTCATATTAATTGTGCAAGAAAAGCAACCATATAGAGATAGAAGGCAAATAAATGGTTGTTAGGGCTAGAGATAGGAGGAGAGATTAAGTACAAACATGCTTAGGGAATTTTTTGGGGTGATAGAAATATTCTAAAACTGAATTACGGTGATGTCTTCAAGACTGTGAATTTACTAAAAACAACTGTACACTTAAAATGAGTAAATTTTTAAAAAATAAGATAGAGAAGAGGCAGCATAGCATGGTGGTTAAGTGGATGACACTAGTGCCAGTTTGATTAGATGAGAATCTCAGCTCCACTGGTATTGTCTGGGGAAGTTTCTTAACTTTCTTGTTGCTCAGTTTAATAATCTGTAAAATAGTAATAATGAGAGTGCTTCCTAATTCCTATTGTTGCCAGAAAGATTACATGAGATAATGTATATAAAGACTTTAGAAGAGTTCCTCACATTAATGCATTAATCAATGTCAGCTATTTTTGTATTAAAAGACATTCTTATATCTGCCCTCTCATGTTCATTGCACTACTGTTCACAATAGCCAAGAGGTGGATGCAACCCAACTGTCCATCATTGAATGAATAGATAAACAAAATGTGGTATATACATGCAATGTAATATTATTAAGCCTTAAAAAGGAATGAAATCCTGTAACATGCTACAACATGGATGAAACCTTGAGATATTATGCTAAGTGAAATAAACCAGTCACAAATAGACAAATACTGTATCATCCCACTTATATGAAGTATCTAAAGTAATCAAATTTATAGAAACAAAGTAGAATGGTGGTTATCAGGGGCTGGGGAAAGGAAAAATGGAGAGTTGTTGTTTAATGGGCATAGTGTCGGATTTGCAAGTTAAAAATATTCTGAAGATTGCACAACAATGTGAATATACCTATCACTATTGAACTGTGTACTTAACTATGATTAAGATGGTAATTAACAAATGTGGGAAAGGTTGTGGAGAAAAGGGAACTTTCATACACTGTTGGTGCAATTGTAAATTGGTGCAACTACTATGCAAAATAGTATGGAGGTTACTCCAAAAATTAAGAATAGAACTAACATATGATCCAGCAAATCCTCTTCTGAGTATTTGTCCAAAGAATATAAAAGCATTATATCGAAAAAATATATGTACACCTATGTCCATTGTAGTATTACTTACATTAGCCAAGATATGAAAACAACCTAAGTGTCTGCCCATCAACAGAGGAGTGGATAAAGATGTCACGTGTGCACACGCACACACACACACACACACACATATATATGATATATGTACATACACACATGGAATACTACTTAGCCATAAAAAGATGAATTATTGTCATTAGTGACAACATGGATGGATCTTGATAGTAGTATTATATTGAGTGAAATAAGTCAGATAGAAAAAGACAAAAAACATTATTTCACTCATATGTGGAATTTAAAACAAGAAGTAACAATCAAACAAAGAAAATAAAAACAAACTCATAGTGAAAGACAACAGATTGGTGGTTACCAGAGGGGATGGGGGTGGGGGAAGCAAAATGGGTAAAGGAAGTGTAATATATGGAAACAGATGGAATCTAGAACTTTGGTGGTGAGTATACCATAGAGCAGGGGTCCTCAAACTACGGCCCACGGGCCACATGCAAATACAAATATTGTATTTGTTCCCGTTTTGTTTTTTTACTTCAAAATAAGATATGTGCAGTGTGCATAGGAATTTGTTCATAGTTTTTTTTTTAAACTATAGTCCGGCCCTCCAACGGTCTGAGGGACAGTGAACTGGCCCCCTGTTTAAAAAGTTTGAGGTCCCCTGCCATAGAGTATACAGTATCAAATTATGCTGTACACCGTAAATTCATATAATGTTATTAACAAACTAGAGGCCTGATGCATGAAATTTGTGCAAGGGGTTCAGCCCTTAGAGCCGCAGTGGCTGCCTCGGCCCTCGCATCCCTGACTTTGTCCAGAAGGTCATTCAGCTGTCCAGTCTAATTAGCATATTACACTTTTATTACTATAGATGTGACCTCAATAAAAAATGAATTGCCCTAGCTGGTTTGGCTCAATGGATAGAGTGTCGGCCCACTGACTGAAGGGTCCTGGGTTCAATTCTGGTCAAGAGCATGTACCTTGGTTGCAGGCTTGATCCCTGGCCCCAGTCGAGGCACGTGCGGAAGGCAATCAATCGATGTCTCTCTCTCACATCAATGTTTCTCTCTCTGTGTCTCTCCCTCTCCCTTCTACTCTCTCTAAAAATCAATGGGAAAATATCCTCAGGTGAGGAGTAACCAAAAAATTAAAAATTATAAATGCTGAATACAAATTTCACTTGCCAAACCCCATTTCTGGGAGTCAGATGTGGTGAAAGAAAGAAAAGGTGCCTTCCCAAAGGTGTCTTCTTCTGAATTTTCAGTCACCTTCTCCCCTTCCTCAGCAATCCCCTGCAGTTTGCTTTATGACTTAAATGCATAAGGCCATTCTATTTACTGCCTTCAGCAATTTGAGCTACCCCTCCCCTGGAGGAATTTCATAGATAAACTATTACACAAATTTAACTAGATAGCGTGAGTAGCAAGCAGGCTAGTCTTTCTGAGTGATTCTACTGAGTTAATCCCTGGTAAAGAGGGAAATCACTACATCTAAATGAGATCTAGCTGCTGTCTTAACCAGCTGATAAATGATACCATCTGCTGGAAAGGAATTCTCAATGCCCTCACCACTCCCCCATCATGTACAAGAATAGCCATTTCCCATTCATTATGTACTAGATTTCATATGCAAGGAGGATGTTGGGCTTAGGTGGACTGTGGGTGAGGATTCTATCTGAGTGACTTACACTACAAACCTGGTTCACCAGGTGGCCAAACAGCTCACACTTTCAGGACATCAGTGTGTGGCCTAAATCAGTGTTCTCAAACTTGGCTGCACATCAAAATCCTCTGGGGAGCTTTCACTCCTAGGTGATTGCAAAGCACAGCCAAGATTGGAAACCAGTGACCTAAATCAGCACTTCTCAAATATTTGTGAATATGAATCCCCTGGAGATCTTGTTAAAATGCAGATTTGGAGTGGGGCCCGAGATTCTGCATGCGTCACAAGCTCCCAAGCTAAACCCACACTGCTGACCTAGCCACATTTTGTGTAGCTCTGATTCCTTTCAGTAGCATCATAATCAAACTCAGTGATTTTTACACCCTTTTCTTAAGCTATAAAACCATTTCTTCAAGTCAAATTTTACAGGAGTCCTGTATAAAACACATAGAACTGGTGTGATCCTCAGGGTGAAAGGCCAGAGCTCACCCACAAAGCTAAACAACCATGGTTATAGCATGCACATTCCTTGTTAATATATACACCACGTGCATTGTTATGCCTTTCTACAGGAAATTATCTCTTCTTTGCAAGAGAATAGCTATAGTTAGAGGTTAATTAAATTTCTTGAAGAGTCTTCAGGGTCCTTATTTGGCTTGTTTACATAACCATAAATGGCTGGTTTCCATACATACAGACAACCATCAGGGGCCACACTGCCTGATCCAAACTTCATGTATGTACAAACCTACTTCAGTCCGCCTTTAAATTAACTCAGATGAGAGGATATCAGAGCCTGAGTCCCCAGGCTCAAAAGTAATTCAAACATATAGTGAAACTTGGACTGTAAGATAACATAAAGTTACATCACCAATGTTACCCATTTTTATTTTTTCTCTAAAATGTATCACTAACTAATCTATTTATTCACACATTTATCATCTTGCTTCTGTGGAAATGTAAGTTACATGAAGGCAAAAGCCTACTTTGTCTTGTCATCTTTGTAGTCACACATTCAAATACAGTGCTTGGCATAATGTTTAATGATTATCTATGGAATGATTGCATAAAGGAAATTTACCAAAAATTCCTGTTTATTTTAATCCAAACCAGACTGATCCATACCTTCCCTCAATGTGGTGTCCAAGTCAGCACTGCCACACTCTGGGTTTCTATACTTTCGGCCCTGTGGTTGTTGGCAGCTGAACTGTACAGATCTGTAGCTCCAAAGATATGTGTGAGCTGGCTATTTGAAAATGGAAGTTACTGTCATATGCATAGTCACTGAAGCAGCAAAGATGGATAAAATTACCTAGGAGAAGAGCATGCAGAAGATGGCCCAGGCTTAAGCTCTCATGAACTCAATATTTAAAGAAGAAAATGCTTAGCATGTCCCATTCCCTTGCACACAAAGCCTCTCTAACATAACATAATTTCTAGGCCATTACTATTTTGGACAGTATGTTGGAGTATTCATTTATTGGTTTATCAATGTCCCCTTAAAATTTAATCATTTTGCTACTAAATAAATTACAAATAAAACAACCTCACAGCTCCATTATTTTACCTGTAATAACCATCACTTAAAATAATTAATCTTCATGAAGTAATGGTAATGGAAGAAAGGGTAAAAATCAAATATCAAATCATTTATTTTTAAAGGTTTCTCTTCACAGATATTTTAACAAGAGGTGTGTGGAAATGGGATAATTACTAGATTTTTTTTTCAGGAGAGGGTAGATATGCAGAAATGACAAAATCTTCCAAGATAATGGAAAAATAGCTCTGATATACTTGAAAACTTGCAGCTTTTGATTTTGCTGACCATCAGTAATTCTAACTCTAAACAGAAATATTTCAGGAGGTGGTGCCAAAAAAAGCCTTGGCTAATCTTGAAATAAATGGAAAGCACCAAGATCAATGAAAGTGGAGTTTAAAGTTACTTGTAAAGCAGTTTTCTTCCTAAATTTAGTTCCTATCTCAACTGTGTATGACTCATTCAATAAGTCCCAAAGAGGGGGGGAAATCAAGTATAGTTGTGGCAGGCATCCTCTAAGATGGTCCCCAGTGATCCCAGCCTCCTGGCATTCACACTTTTGTGTAATCTCCTCCCCTTCTTGGCATAGACTTATTCACTAACTTCTAACAGAATGTTACAGAAATGATGGCATATAATTTCTGAGGTTAGGTTATAAAAAAGTGGCTTCTTTCTTGAACATTCTCTCGTACTCCCTCCTCTCTTGGATTTCTTATCTTGGGGCAAGCTAGCTGTTAAGCATCCCTATGGAGGCATAGGACAGCCCTATTAGAGAAGCCTATTAGATGGCAAATGACCAATGCCCGCCAACAATCACCTGAATGATATCAGAATCTTATTTCCCTTCCCCAAGTTGAACTTTCACAGAAGATCATAGCCCTAACCAGTAGTTTAACTGCAACTTCATGAGAGACCTTGAGATCCAGAGGCACCCAAATAACCTTGACCTGAATTCTTGATCCATAGAAATTGTGATATTTTTTTATTTTAAACTGCTAAGTGATGGGGTAATTTGTTATAAAGCAATTTATAACTAATATAGCTGCATTTGTAGAAGATATCATATTGGCCTTTTCACAATCAACTGTACAAACCTGAATTGTTCTGGTAGAGAGATTAGCAGCTTACACAATCTGCTATATACATAGAAATTAATCAACACTGCTCAAAAACAAACATTTCCTTATGTTTCTTTACATTACCCATGGTTGAAATTCAATAAGTACTCAATTAATCTTCTTTGAATTAAATTATATTACTCCATGGAAACATCACACGATAGGTCAAAAGGATCTAGAACAGATAAATGAACTCCTCCTAATCAGGTATCTCTCTGCAACAAACAGTTCTGGGTAACAGGTCAAACATTTTGTTTGTTGCAGAGGGATACCAGGGCTAGGAGGAGTTATCCATTCTTGGATACTTTTAGTGTTTATTAGCCTATTTATACAAGTTATGTTGGAAGATCTATTAGGAGACAGAGATCACCACTTTTCCTCCTCCAAGAAACAAAAATCTGGGGATTCTGCCTACAAGTTTAGCTGAGAATCCAGGTTGAATCATAGTACTACTCATGTTGGGTTGTTTATTTTGAGTACACTGGGAGAAACTATGATATATCCATGAGATAAAAAATAGTGATATATTAACTGGAAAACAAGGCATAAGGCAAAAATAGAATGCCATAGAATTCTAGAGATTAAAAAAAATAATAAAAAGATCAATAAAACCAAGAGCTGGCTCTTTGAAAGGATAAACAAGATGAACCTCTACCCAGGCTCACTAAGAAACAAAGAGACAGGACCCAAATAAACAAAGTCAGAAATGAAACCAACCCCACAGACATACAAAGGATTGTAAAAGAAATATTACCAACTCTACTCTAACATCTGGACAACCTAGACGAAGTGGACATATTCCTAGAAAAATACAATCTTCCAAAACTCAATCAGGAAGAATGAAAAAACCTGAGTAGGCCGATAACTACCAATGCAATTGAAGCAGGAAAAAAACACACAACAAAAACAAACAAACAAAAAACAACAACAACTTCCAGCAAACAAAAGCCCTGGTCCAGACAGCTTCACAGGGGAGTTTTACCAAACATTCAAGTAAGAACTAAAACCTACCTCCTCAGACTATTCCAAAAAATTCAAAAGGAAGTAACACTTCCAAGCTCTTTCTATGAAGCCAGCACTACCCGAATCCCAAAACCAGATAAAGACAACACAATGAAAGAGAATTACAGGCCAATATCTCTGATGAACATAGATGCTAAAATCCTCAACAAAATCCTAGGAAGAGAAACAACTCAATCAAAAAGTGGGCAAAGGACCTAAATAGACACTTTTTGAAAATGTACATACAGAGGGCCAAGAGACATATGAAAACACTAGAGGCCCAGTGCATGGATTCATGCACCAGTGGGGTCCCTCAGCCTGGCCTGAGCCCTCTTACAATCCAGGAGCCCTCAGAGGACGTCAGACTGCCAGGAATCGGGCCAAAACTGGCAGTCTGACATCCCCCAAGGGATGTAGTAGTGTGCCAGGGAGGAGCCTGCACCTGGGCATGGTGCTGCACCACTCCTGCTCATTCCGGCTCCACTGCATCTGGTGCTGCCACTCGGTAGCGCTGCTACGGAGGCGGGAGAGGCTCGCGCCACCACAGCTGCACTCGCCAGCCATGAGCCTGGCATCTGGTGCCTGTTGGTCAGCTGAGCAACGCTCTCACCATTGGAGTGCACTGACCACCAGGGGGCAGCTCCTGCATTGAACATCTGCCCCTGGTGGTCAGTGCACATCATAGCAACCGGTTGGCCAGTCGTTAGGTCATTTGGATGTTTAGGCTTTTATATATATACTAGTAGCCCGGTGCACAAAATTTGTGCACTCGAGGGGGGGGTCCCTCAGTTATTAAACATTTTACAGCACAACACTGACCACATTGGTGGAGGTGGTGGTCTTGTCAGAATGTGTTATATTATGCAGATGAAAATCTATTTAAACAGATTTGATGTAGATATTTTCAAAGATGGAAGAATTGTCCCTGTCAACTATTTTAGTTGATTCATATCTTCAGTAATTGTCATCATTGCAAAGTTTTCAGTCCCCATATGGATTGCTGGATATAATAGGTCATGCGCTGTCCCTGTCCTTTGTAGCCTTTGTTACCTTAAGGACTCTAGTTTTCCATTTATATGTTTAAGTACCAACCTTACCGGCTTAAAAATGTAAGCTTTTAACACTGCTCTCTCTGTTCCGTATCCTTCCGATAAAAAGTGGAGTTGGGTTGCAGCACAGGAGAGAAATTCAGAAGGGGAATATTGAAGTAATGACTACAGTAGGAGAAGAGGGAACCTGTTTCCCTGGCCACAGGCGTTGGCGCCCTGGACCACAGGGCTGGTAGCTTCTCCGGGTGGCTGCAGCCTGGGACCT
>NW_005370552.1:369102-403661 GCF_000412655.1 Myotis brandtii | reverse complement strand
TGGGGGGCAGGGGAAGGCTGGGAGGGGCCAGTGGGGGGAAAAGGGGGACATATGTAATACTTTCAACAATACAGAATTTAAAGAAAAATAAATAAATAAAATTAAAAAAACAACAACAAAACCCAACAAGTTGGACTTGAGGAACAACTAAAATAAATGAAGAAAATATTTGCACATAAGATCAGTTAAGTTTCTGGCACATAGTTTAAGGACATGGAGTTCATTTATTCATTATCCATACAGTAATTTGAGAAACTGAAAAGTTTTTAGTTATGTGTCCATCACTGTGGGGATATAAAGGCAGTATTGACATAGTCCTTGCCCTCATTAACATTACTGAAAGATCCTAAACAACTGTGAGTTAAATGACTTACACATGAAATAATTAGAGAACAAGAAAGCAGCATGTTAAATATTGCAAATAATAGAATATAGAACCTGTAAAACTAGACAAAAAAGAAGCCACACACACTAGGCAGAACTTCAAATACTGGATAAAAATATGTTTAAGAATTAAATATAGGGGGGGGGGAAGGACACATATGTAATACCCTTTGTAATACTTATTATAATATTTTTTAAAAGAATAAAAAGGGGGGGAAGGACACATATGTAATACCCTTTGTAATACTTATTATAATATTTTTTAAAAAAGAATAAAAAAAAGAATTAAATATATATCTCAAGACAAAAAGATAAATCTTCAAGAGACAGAAACAAAGAAACTTAAAGCTAGAGCAATAGGTTCATTAGTTGTGTTTCATTGAACCTACTATACTCTTCAATGCCTTGAGTAAAGGTTTAACTCCTACAAGGAGTCAAGATACAATAATCTGTATCTCATGACCCTTAATAAACCCAGTGAAAAGGGGAATAGAAATATCCTTACAGAAATAACAAGCCATGTAAAGGTGAGAAACTGTCTTACAAAAATTAAAAACACAAGAAAACAATCCGCTATGAGTGATAGCAAACACAACATATAGGAGGTAGAGCACCCATGAACTTTAGATATTAGGATATTTGAAAGAAAGGATAAAAATAGTTGAGAGTTATAAGAGACAGGATGTGAAGTCAGTGGAAAAAGAGACCACTATAAAAAAATAAAGAGCTTTTAAAAATAAAATAAAAATATAACTTATTGAATATTAAGCAAATTAGACAAATTGAAGAAGAGAACTGGAAGACAACTGAGATTATCCTGGGTGGTCTATAAGAAATAAAGACATGGAAAAAATGAAAGACATACAAGATAGAATTAGAAAGTGTCCATCATATATGGTAGAGGAGAATGAAAGGAAAAGAGAAAGTCTTAAAGGCAATTAGAGAGAAATGACAGATTACCCATAAATGAACAATTAGACTTATTATTAATAATAGTAAAAGAAATACCCACAACTACAAATCTAAAATTTTATTCCTAGTAAAACTATCATTCAAGAAAAAAGATGACATGATTTTTCAGACAAAGATTTATATTATTTACCATGTATAGACCCCTTAATGAAATAACAAATTAAAAAATTTAGTTCAATAAAAACAAAATTGAACCCAAAAATATTAAGATGTAAGTTGCAATGGTTAAAGCAAAACAAATAATAACAACAACAAAACAAGTATGTCCACATGTAGAAAAGTCTAAATAAACTCTACAAACACTAACAGTGATAATTCATTTGGGGAGACAGTAGAAATAAAATGTCAGGCAACAAAATATAGAAGTTAAGTGAGGTGACTGAAATGAAAACATTCCAATGTCTTTGTGTTATTTTGGAGGAGGATGAACATTCTAATTAATTACATTTCAAGTATGTATGTTAAGAAATTAAAACTAAGATTTGGAAACAGCCTAAATGCCCATCAGCAGATGAATGGATTAGAAAACCTTGGTACATCTACACGATGGAACACTATGCTGCCGTAAAAAAGAAGGAATTCTTACCATTTGTAACAGCATGGATGGAACTGGAGAGCATTATGCTAAGTGAAATAAGCCAGTCAATGAAAGAAAAATACCACATGATCTCACTCATTTATGGATAATAAAGACCATTATAAACTGATGAACAAAGATAGATACAGAGGCAGAGCAGCATTGAATAGACTGTCAAACTACAGTGGGAAGCCTGGGGAGGGTTGGGGGGCGCGGGGTAAGAGATCAACCGAAGGACTTGTATGCATGCATATAAGCATAACCAATGGACATAAGACACTGGGGGGAAGGGGAGGCCGGGGGAATGTCAAGGGTGGGGGGAGGAGACATATGTAATACTCTTTGTAATACTTTAAGCAATAAAACAAAATTTAAAAAAAGAAATTAAGATTGACCATTAAAAGAATAAACACATATAATTTCCAAGAGAATGTAGGGCAGAAGAAAAACATGAAATAAATAGTAGACAGAAAAAATAATGTGGTAGGAGTAAAACAAAATACATTAGTAATAACAATGCATAACTGGACCATGTTTTTCAGTTTTGACTTTCTCAGATTTAGTTGAAAAAGAAAACAAAATGAAGACATTTAGATGCTTAAGAGACATCTAAAATATTACACAGAAAGGTTAAACACAATGATATGGAACAATACCCTTGGCAAATACAGGGGTGGGCAAAAGTAGGTTAATAATAAAGTAATAAGTAATGCAATAATTAACAATACAAGAATAAACTTTGTGTTTTGTGTACACACAATTGTAAACTTACTTTTTCCCAACCCTATATTTGCCAAAACTAATTATAACAATTGTAATATCAGACAAAATAAAGTTTAAAAGACAAAACATAATTAGGGATAAAGAGTTTAAGTGCATAATGATATCAGAAATAATTTATAAATGAGAAATAATCTCGAATTTGTATGTCCCTAAAATATAACTTAAAAATATATTAAGCAAATTTGACAAAATCCACACTCATAGTGGGGGATTGTAATAATTCATTCTCAGAACCTGGTAGGTCAAACAGACAAAATACTCATAAAAACACAGTCAATTTGAATAATTTTCACAAGATTTACTATTTGGATATATTTGCAAGCTTGGTCTAACCTCACACCTATAATTAAAGAAGACACATACTTTTAAGCACATACAGAACAAACACTGACCACATACTAGGGCACAAAGCAAGCCTCAGCAGATAAAAATTCTTTATCTTACAAACTAAATTTAAAAATAAAAAGGACAGTCTCAAATTCTATACATTTGAAAACTTTAAAAAACAATTTGTAATTTACCATTCCGTGCATGAATCCTAATGGAAATTGCAAAACATTAGAACTAAATGACAATAAAAACTGTAAATCAAAACTGAAATGTAGCCCTAACCGGTTTGGCTCAGCGGATAGAGCGTCAGCCTGCAGACTCAAGGGTCCCAGGTTTGATTCCGGTCAAGGGCATGTAACTTGGTTGTGGGCACATCCCCAGTAGGGGGCGTGCAAGAGGCGGCTGATCGATGTTTCTCTCTCATCGATGTTTCTGACTCTCTATCCCTCTCCCCTCCTCTCTGTAGAAAATCAATAAAATATATTTTAAAAAACTGAAATGTAAAATAGACAAATTTCTGGAATGATTAAAAATGAAAGAAAAAATATTAGGATTGAAAAAGGTAACAAATTTAGATGCCATTAAGATTTCAAAAATAAGGCATTATTATAACAACTTCATAAATTGAAGAAATGGGCAATGTTCTAGAAAATAACTGATCTACAATGTTGGACATATAGAGAACTTACTAGGACAGTTAGGACTGGAGTCAGCAGGAAGAATATTACAGAAGAGATGGTGTTTGAAGATGGGAGGCATTGGGAGAGGCATACCAAAGAGGAAAAATCAGAGGAAAAGCATGAGGTAGAAATAAACATGCATTAAGCAGAGTGAGATAATCTCAAGTAAATGAGATAGAAGTAGGGCATAAGGTGAAAACAAAAAGGAGGACTCAGATTCTAGTACAGGGGCACCTTAGCCTGTCTGTATATTAGAATCACCTGGGAAGCTTTAAAAAAAATCTCAATGGCCAGGCCAAACCCCAAGAAATCAATCTCTGGGGTAGTCTATGATTATAACTTCAAATATCTTTCAACTTAAGTTTTGTCCAGAAGCTTTTTTAAAAAAATATATATTTTTATTGATTTCAGAGAGGAAGGTAGAGGAAGAGAGAGATAGAAAGATCAATGATGAAAGAGAATCATTGATCGGCTGCCTACTGCACGCCCCCCACTGGGGATGGAGCCCACAACCCGGGCATGTGCCCTTGACTGGAATCGAACCCGGGACCCTTGAGTCCACAGGCTGATGCTCTATCCACTGAGCCAAACCAGCCAGGGCTGTCCAGAAGCTTTTAACACTAACAATTAAATGTGTCCAAATAATAAAAATAAAATAGCATAAACAGTAAGAATAAAGAACTATAAACAATAAAAATAAAATAGTATACTGATGAATGCATAGTTTGCAAAAGGGTGAACCACATGAGTGGGGCTATTTAGGATTTTACAGAAAAGCCTCATTTCAATCCTATCTAATAAAGAGTAATATGCAAATTGACCATACTCCAACACACAAGATGGCCACCACAAGATGGCTGGCAGGGGAGGGCAGTTAGGGGCAACAGGCCTGCAGGGGAGAGCAGTTGGGAGAGACCAGGCCTGCAGAGGAGGACAGTTGGGGGCAACCAGGTCTGCAGGGGAGGGCAGTTGGGGGCAACCAGGCCTGCAGGGGAGGGCAGTTAGGGGTGACCAGGCCTGTAGGGGAGGGCAGTTAGAGGTAATTGGGCCGGCAGGGGAGCAGTTAGGCATCAATCAGGCTGGCAGGCAGGAGCAGTTAGGGGCAAGCAAGTGGCAGGCAAGTGGTTGGGAGCCAGCAGTCCTGGATTGTGAGAGGGATGTCTAACTGCCTGTTTAGGCCCGATCCCACCAGGAAATCGGATATCCCTCGAGGGGTCCCAGATTGGAGAGGGTGCAGGCTGGGCTGAGGGACACCCCCCTCCCCATGCACAAATTTCATGCACCAGGCCTCTAGTATATAATAAAGTAGAAATTAAAAAATGGACTTTAAAAATTTTTGAACAACATGTTTCGTTAGAAGAGATCTCCTTAATTCATGAAAAACATTGACATTTTGAAGAGGGGATATCTGAAAGTGTGGGACAGTGCCCTTTGTAAGCCTTTTAGGGTTTACCAGCGGTTCTCAACCTGTGGGTCATGACCCCTTTGGCGGTCGAACGACCCTTTCACAGGGGTCACCTAAGACCATCCTGCATATCAGATATTTAGATTACGATTCATAACAATAGCAACATTACAGTTATGAAGTAGCAATGAAAATAATTTTATGGTTGGATCACAACATGAGGAACTGTATTTAAAGGGCCAGAAGGTTGAGAACCACTGGTTTACCCCATGCAAAGTTGAGGCTAATAAATGTATATAACTATACTGGAATCTCCATACTAATTACAGGTTGTTCTGCAGGGCGGGGGGCGGACTTTTTAGATCCACTTATTTGGAAAACAGATCAACATATGTTTTACTAGCTTTTTAAAAGAATGATTCATTAAGAAGGAAAAATAGATCATAGATAATATATATTGTACCTATTGTTAAAATGCACTTTCAATCAAGTGTAAGAATTTCATACTTCAATATAAACCCGGTATTGGGACCACTAAGTGGTGTTGTGTGATGTCATCTCTTCTCTAGATTAAGTGCATTCAATCCAGAGATGAAAGAAAGAATACATGTTCATTAGAAATGATGAAAGAAAGAATAAATGCTCATTTCCTTTTCTTAAACAAAGACATTCAGACTTTTAAAACCTCTGCTGAAAGTTCTATTTTTGTAGTCAACAATTTATCCTGTTCATGATAAGTGATATAAATTTCTAAAATTCCCATTTTTAAAAAATCTAATTCTTCAACTTTTACACTACCTGATGCTATTTTGGTGTGGTAAGATTGATGGGAGCATTTATAGAGGGGTGTGTCAGTGTGTAACAAGATGGAATAGAAATATGTGTTTAAAATTTCTGTAATAACCGAAGAACAAAACCAGAACACAGTAATTTGTAGTGACTCTATTTATTAATACATGTATCACAAATGTTCACAATATCAATGCATTCTTGTTGGCATGCTAGAGGCATTATTTTTAAAGATCTTTTAAAAATATTTTGACATTTGTTCCCCCTTCACACTCATTTTTCAGTTGATTTGATGATGTCCTCAATGTCTGTAATATCAATGCAAAGGAAAAGTACAGAAAGAAGTAAAATAACACAATAGCAATTAATTGGAGAAAAGCAGAAGTAGTATTATTTCCTTCATGTGAAGTAACAATTCAACTTTTTAATACAGGTTTCAAGTGACAGGTATAGGTGCACTAAACTGTCTATACATACCCACGCATGTAATAATAATGAGCAAAGGAGACCACCTAAAGCTCAACAATTTCCTTCATGCTTTTTCCTCCTCATAAACAATTACTGATGTATCTCTTTACATGTTCTAGGCAGCCTGGAGAAAGTAGGAAAGAGCCTTAGTAAAGGGATAACCGAATTATAGGAAATTAAGCCAAAAGAACAGGTAGCTGTTTATCTATATCAAGGGGCGTTACATTTATCAATCTTAATGAAGAGTTAACAGGAGCCTCCTAAAAACATGCAGGGCCCAGGCGGCCAGTGATGGTGTGATAACCAGTCACCTATGATGAGTTGCAGTTGGACCAAGTACAGATGAAGGAGCCTTGGGTGGGCTCCACTAGGACTAGATGCAGGGAATCTGGCTATACTCTGGCACAAAGGGGCTTCACAAAATGGAACACTAGGTTTAGGTTGAAAGGCAGGGTAGAGACTGTGTGGGAGTATCAGTTGCACACAGGGTATGGAGTTAGGGGGAATAGGGCAAGTGTAATATGTACTGTGCTCTAACATTCTTTTAGAAGTCTTTCAAGGGTTGCTGCAGTTCCTTTATTAAATCGGGTCTCTTATTCCGTCGTTCTTGAAAGACTAAGAGAGAGATTAAAACATGTGAGTGACTCATCATTGATAAGGACTTAAAATAAGGTAACAATCTGAAAAGAGTATTGATACATTTTCCACAATAGTGGTGATCACATCTCCTTCCTAGCACCACAGAAATGAGGTTTTGTCAGATGGACCAGTGCCACCAAGATCAAGTATTTAAGTGGCTGGATAGTACCCTTGTGTTTTGAAAGGTAGTATGTGCCCCAAAGGGAGAAACCCAAAATTAAACACTCCCCACTGCCACTCACCTTCTCCTTATACCATCTCATATTGGTTGGCCGTGATGAACCGGGACAGACAGCAGGCCAGCAGCATGCCAATCAGCTATTGCCAGAAGGAAAAATGAGAACAGGAATCTTAAGCCACTGAACTACACCATGCTTTGACATCCCCCCAAATATATTTTAGACAACTGAGTGCTTTTGTACATGAATGGGGAAAGGGCACTAGAGAAAATGATCAAACCTGATTTCATCTGTGGGATCTAAGACTTAGAGTGTCTAATTGCTGATAGAGGATAACTAGAGGTTCTTGAACTGGCCACAGGTTCTAGTTCACTCTGGCCATTTAAAAGCAACTTTTGAGTCCCAGCCAGTTTGGCTCAGTGGATAGAGTGTAGGTCTGCAGACTGAAGGGTCCCAGATTCGATTCAGGTCAAGGGCACATGCCTGGATTGTAGGCTCAATCCCCAATAGGGGGCCTGCAGGAGGCAGCTGATCAATGATTCTCTCTCATCATTGATGTTTCTATCTCTCTCTCCCTCTCCCTTTCTCTTTAAAATCAATAAAAATAATTTAAAAATAAATAAAAACAACTTCTGACATATAAGTAGTATTAAAATGTGTTCATATGTTATAAGAGTAATGAAAAAAATTAAGTACCACAGAATTAGTGAGAGATATCTTTTAATGCCCAAATTAAATTCAAAACCATAAGCACATGCATTGGAAGATATTTCAATATAGTTAGCTGATACCCCAGCCATAATAATTCTTTCCTCGAGACAATGAGATGCTATTCTTGACCAGATGAGTTTGCCAATGAAGAAGTAATAAAGTCATGGCTTGTTAGAGGCTGGAGGATGGGGGTGAAGGAGAAAGAGGAAAGGAGGGCTTTAATTTCTCTTTGTCTCTCAACCATGTAGATATCTTAGGCATAAATAAGTCCATCTACATCCAAGGGCCACCTGAATAACCAATATCTGTACCTCTACCTCCTCAGAAGACCTCAATCATCTACCTGTGTTTGTGCCTTGTCTTAAACTGTAGCATAGATGGATCTGATAAAAGCTGTTGTGACACTATGAAGACATCCTTAAGCACATCTGTTCAGCTCGCTGGAAACCAAAATCTCTTTCTTGTCTCTGGAGGATTAGCATGCTTTACACAGTAACCCAAATATACACTTGAATTTAGAGGTCTGCAGCTTCTCTTAGCCAAATTGAGTCCCTTCTCCTTAAGCCAGTGGTTCTCAACCTGTGGGTCGCAACCATTGGAAAACACATATAGCATATCAGATATTTACATTACGATTCATAACAGTAGCAAAATTACAGTTATGAAGTAGCAACGAAAATAATTTTATGGTTGGGGGTCACCACAACATGAGGAACTGTATTAAAGGGTCGCAGCATTAGGAAGGCTGAGAACCACTGCAAGTTAAGCAGTTTGCCATATTTTATTGGATCAGAGTTGGGAATGACTTTTAGAGAAAATTGGGAACAGTGTCTTTCCAAGTGTGGCCTCAAGACCTGCAGCATCAACATCACCTAGGGCAGCGGTTCTCAACCTGTGGGTCGCGACCCCTTTGGCAGTCGAATGACCCTTTCACAGGGGTCGCCTAAGACCATCCTGCATATCAGATATTTACATTACAATTCATAACAGTAGCAACATTACAGTTATGAAGTAGCAACGAAAATAATTTTGTGGTTGGGTCACAACATGAGGAACTGTATTTAAAGGGCCAGAAGGTTGAGAACCACTGACCTAGGGCCATGTTAGAAATGCTAATTCTCGGGCCCCACTCCAGGCCTACTGAATCAGACACTGTGGGTGAGTAGGGCCTAGCAATTGATGGCTTAACAAGCATTGCAGGTGAGAGAACTAGTCATTTAGTCCATTTAGTCACCCTTTTCTTACAGGTGTAACACCTGCGACCAAACAGGGTCCCATTCTTGGTGAGGGCAACACCTGAACTCTGTTCTCCTGAAGAGTTTGTTATGCTGAAAACTCCTCAGGACAGAGACCTCAGAGCTACCATTCACCCTGCCTGTGGCTGGTGAAATGCCTAATCCTATATAGTTTTGGCAGTTACAGATCAGCTTATATTTGATTGACTAAGACTTTGTACTTAGTACCCATCTAATTTTTTGAAGTAACAATTTTACTACTATCTGCCTTGTCGGTATGTATTCTATTTTCTTTTGAGTTGTTAAAACCTTAGGGTGGTTCTACTGCTTCAACAACTGAGAAACCAGAGAAGAGGAAGAGAGGCTAAGAGAGTTGTAGGGCCTGTCAGCAAAGACAAGAGATGTCAAAGTCAACAGGGCAAGGGTGTCTTCCTCTGCCATCACAGAGCTATAAAGGCAACTTTCTTAACAAGAAAGTGACAAGCAATAAATGAAAATTTTAGATCCTTATAATGCCTGTGGAGATTTTATTTTAATGATTTAACTGGGAAACTAAGTAAAACTTTCATGACTTTAGGAAAGTGCCAAGGAATCTGGCTAGAAATAAAATAGTATAAATGTTATTAGGGACCATCTGAGGCCCTGAAAATACTAAGGGAATGAGTAAATAGTTCTGTTAGCCTTTTTTTGGGCCATGTCTTATCAAGGCTATCAACAGCTTTGTCCTGCCCTCTACATAGAAAAGGTAAACAAGTCACAGAAAAAAAAATTCCCGGCCAATAATGAATCATCCCAGAAGCCTGTGAGCTCTGGGGGAGGCTCTACAGTGGTGAAGGTCAGGGGATGGATGGGTAGGAGGAGGATCTATTTTTTTGATGAGTACCTTTTTCCTTCCAATTCCACAGATTCAAACCCTTTCATTATAAAAGCACAGAATAAGTTCCCTTTAGGTGCTACCTGAGGCAAGAACAAGGGTGAAATTTGGCCTAAATGCTTAATAGAGCAGACCAGGGGCGGAGGTCAGAATTGTAAAACTGGGTCTACAGTAGATGCCCAATCTCAAGCAAGCCATTCAAACCCTATCAAAACACACTCAACCTCTTGCTATAAATCTATAGGGCAGCAGGACCTGCATATTAATTCCAGGCAAATGGGCTTTTCCTTGAGAGGGCAAAGGCAGTAGGAATTTGTGGAGAGAAGTATAAACGGCCTGCTTTAAATTAACTAACAGGGCCAGAGTTCTTGAACATTCTATTAAAAGGCTAGACTCAGCTTAGTTTTCTTTTTACTTTATACCATCTTTAATTTCTGAGACAACAGATGTACAAATCCAGTTTGTTCCAACAGATAGCATGGAGGTCACAAGAGCAGGTGAGGAAAAGGACAAGGAGGAGGAGGAGGGCAGGTGAGGAAAGGTGAAAAGAGAAAGAGAGCTCTGTTCTTTCCTATATACTTTGGTCTGTCTGCAGCCTCTACTCAGTAGAGCTCACTTTATTATACTAAAGCTACTAGTAAGAGATAGGCCAATATTTGCTAAATTTCACTGTGACATGTGTCCTACAATTTTTGAACATATGTGGCTAAAGGTTTGGTTCTAGGTCATTGACCAGAATCAGTACAGCTGGTAAGTGGCCACCATTGTCCCAGAGAGGGCCTAGATCTGCTGGCATCTGGAATTCCACTTCAGCTTACAGGAACCTTGAGGCTGCTAGCACCATTAAAAGCTGCAGTTTCTAGCACATCTGGCTAATAAAAGACAGCCATGGCTATTCCTCTCCCCGGTGCAAGCTGAGCATAACAAGACTCGGGTCTCTTCCCCACTGCGTCTGCCTGGCCATGCGAGTGATTGGTACTGACTTTGCAAAGTCACTGGGCTTTGTGTTTTTTGTTCTTTCATCCCAACAACTATGTGATACCTCATGAGACCTAAACTCTCTACAGAGAGTTTCTGTTTTGGGGTTCCTTGGAGCCAAATCCCCTCTCTTACTGCCTCATGGGCCACAGAGAAAACTCACCAATTCCACATAAGTGATTTCTTCAAGGTAGTACAGAGAGATTAATGCTCAGCAGGCCAGGTAACCACTTGTCTAGGTACAAATCAGATTCTTTATGACTTGAGTCACCTCGCTAATGAAAATAGGATTGCCACTTTACTCCTTCATGGCCACATGCGTATATTCTTGGATGATGTTTCATACATGAGATTCCAGGCTCTTTGAGGCTCTCTTCTCCCCATGCAGACTACAGGCATCATGTCCCTTAATGGTTCTAGGATAACCATTAGTGGGGACTTCAGCATATTCCTACCTCCAAAGGGACAGTTCTCCTCAAATGCCCAGAATAAGTCTGTCCTATAGGTGGGTATGAACCTGACGCTGCATATACATGTGGAAAGTAAACTATGTGCAAGCTGTCAAGTGAATCCCGTACATCTGCATCAAACATGTGGTCTGGGATCCTCTAAAATGCCCCTTTGGCCATTAGAGATATGTTACTGAGATGTTATTACTGAAATATGATAGCAACCAGAATAAAGTTCAGGGCAATAACTTCCTCTGAAATGTCTCTGGAGACTGAGTTAATTGGCCCTGTTTGTGACACCACTTTGGTTTGTCTCTGTGTGGGTGTACTGAGATTTAACTTACTTCATGGGTTTCAAAAAGCAAACCAATGGTCAATGAATTTTGGGACTGTCACAAGAATGACACATTCCTATTGGCTGAGTCCACATGTTCTTGTGAAATGAAACGTCACGCAAGTTTTTTGAACCTGCTTGAAACAAAACTTTTTAACTTATCTAAAGCAAAGCCCTCTATTTTCAAAAACTATCAGGCTAATGTTCAATTCCTGGATCTGACAGTCACACGAATATGTTCATCTTGTGATAATTTATTAAACTGTATACTTTTAGGTTATGCACTTTTCTGCATGTGTCATATTGCAATAAAAAGTTTTAGACTTGAATAAGATCAAAGTGCATCTGTTCTCCTTAGCAGGAAGGAAAGTACAGAGGGGTGGGGAAAAAGTAATTACAGTCTGAGAGAGCCAATATAGAATTCAGGCAGGTGAAATTAGAGCTGTGGACACATTACTGAGATAACAATAATTAGACTTTGTTGGAAAAACGATCTATTGGTCTAAAAAAATTCTAAGGAAAACATAAAGGTTTTATTTAAGTATATATGCCAATCCTTCTACCCATAGTAATATTATAGCAACAGTATATTATTCAGCCAGGAGATCAGAAGCTTGTGGGACAGTATACTGCCTGGTTAGTTTAATCTTGTTCCATCCTTAGTTTGCATAATTACCTCTCGTACTGTTTTTTAGAGGCTGGGTAGAGATAAAGGAATATAAAATGTAATATACAGAAATTTGGTTTCCTCTTTAGAAATAATAGTCAAACCTAGAGATTAAAATAATGATCACAAAATGAAGTTGGCTAAATTTAGATTTTCTTTAAAAGGAGAGACCTCATGCATAATCTATAGGAATTGAGAACAGAAAAGTGATAGCTCAAGCAGGAAAAAAGGCTTCTCCCCAATCCAGATAAGCCATTTGATGTTTGGAGTTGTTTATGCTCCAATTAAGCCAGCATTTTGTTCAGTTAACCTCCATTTGACCTACAGAAGAAGCAAGTTGTTTTTCTGGAGCTAGTCATTAATTGAACTGTAACCAATATTCCCTTGATGGCAAAACTTCATTTAGGTTGAAAAAGGAAAATCAATAAACAGATGACCTAAGGACTAATGAGCATGGAGCTCTGACCCCATCTATCAGCCTTTCCCAAGACACAGTGAGGCAGGCAGAGTATGGAGACCAGGGAGGGAAAGGAGAGCAGGAGACAGGGGAAAGGCTTGATGGGATCACACAATTATGTAGGCTACCTGGGAGAATGCAATTCCAAAAGCCACTCCAGCAATGATTCCCATGTTAGTCTCCATGAAACTGGTCACCAGATCATAACAACCCTGGAAACAGAGAGAGACAGTCTCAGAGGCATGTTTTACCCAGGCCAGAGTGGACTGTGTTAAAGTTTGTAATTCACCCTTGGAACTTACCAGCATTCTTTTTACACTTAAAAAAAAAACTAATGAAAAATTTCAAACATACAAAAAAATATACAGAGTAGTACAATGAGCCCCCAAGTGAACCTTTCTCTAACATCACAATTAACATATGACTAATCTTGTTTCATTTAAATCTCTCATCCCTTGGCTGAGTTATTTTAAAGTAAATCCAATATATATAGTGTTGACCCTTGAACAACACAGTGCTTGGGGTGCCAACCCCTGCATAAAAATCCATATATAACTTTGACTCCCCCAAAACTTAAATTGATCCTCAGTATTCTCAGGGGTTTTGGTTCCAGGAATCCCTGCAGATACCACAATCCCAGGGTGCTCAAGTCCCCTATATAAAATGGCTTAGATCAATGCATACAATTGGTCCTCTGTATCCACGGACTCCCAACCATGGTTGAAAATAGTATATGTGTTTATTGGGGGGGGGGGGAATCAGTGTATATGTAGACCCGTGCAATTAGTTAAACCCCTGTTGTTCAAGGGTTAACTATATATTCATTGGAAAATATTTCAGTAGTAGAATTAAATTTAGCAATGAATCTGTAAGACCTATGAAGCAAACACTATAGACACAGAAGTAAACTTGAACAGATGAAAAGGCATTTCACATCCTTGAACAGGAAGAATCATAATCATATTAAAAGCATTTTAACAACAAATGGAAAAATTTTGGATAAAGTGAAATCATCTGGTCAGAGAGAGGTGTTTGAATGCCTGCCTACTTTATGGCATTTTAGGATTCTTCCAAAAGAGACTATTATGTTTGTTTTTTAAAAAATGGGGAAAACCTATGTTCTAGAGTCTTTCCCACAAAATTACTATATGCCCTTGAACAAGTCACTTTTCCTTTCTGATGTCAACATCTTTACCCATAAAATGAAGGGAAATTTCCTTGAACATAGTGGATTACATTTTATCAATCTAATACAGATAGGAGACACCAAGTGTATATCACCCATAATGCAGAGGCAAAAACTCACTCTTCCTGTTAAAAGCCTCACAGGTTAAACAGCAGGGAGGGAGAGGAGGAGGAAGTTAGAGGGAGGGAGTGAGAAAGGAGGGAGAGAGAGGAAGAGAGAATAAAAAACAAGAATGAATTTATAGGTATATTCATTTGAAACTGAGCCAAATCAACGTAGACTTCTGACATATTCAGCTTTTTGGAAGACATGGTCATTTTCTTGTTTTCTGTAAAAGAGCTTCAATTGAAATGTATAAAATCTGTAAAAATCAAGATATTAATTTCAAAACAGAGTAAAAGGGACTCTTGTTTATCAGGAAAGGCACACTAAATTGTCATAACATGTAAAAAAAAAAACAACAACAAAGAACACTGTCTCCCATTTTTTAATTCAAAATTTAACCATTTAACATTTTTCATAGCCTGTAAAAATTCTGCCAAGGCTGTGTCTTCTAATAAGTGATATTTTATGTATTCACAGTCTGTTTGCAGAGAAAACGATGCATTAACTTAGCAGCAGTGCTTTGACACATGTTTTTAATGCAATAGACAAACTATATTCCTTAGTTACCTGACATAAATTTGAAGGCCAGGGCAGGGGTGGGAAAGGAAATACATTATTGCCATGGGGAGTTTTGAAATTTGATTATCTCTTTATAGTAGAGGCTTGCTTGCTAATTTCATTTTTACTAGTGAAACTATATATCACACTATTTTTCAAAAGACACTGGAAGGGAGAGCAGTTTTGGTTAGGAAGAATTCAAAATGAGAAGGGTGGTGAATATTCTAACCATTTCCCAAATGATAGTAGTTAAGACAGTGTTTTGCTATGCTGGCCATTATTATTGTGTCTTCTCCCCATAGTGATTGTCGATGGTCCAGTAGAGGAATGAAATTCACATCAGCACTGGTACTAGGTCGGCTCAAAATATGGAAACACAAACCCAATAAATAAATAAAAAACTAGAGAGAAGTGAGGTGGGTTATTATTTTACTCTGAAAAATAATTTGGCAAAGATTTTTCTGGCTGATGTGGCTCAGTTGATTGAACTCTGTCCCATACATAGAGGGGTCAATAGTTTGATTCCTGGTCAGGGCACATGCCTAGGTTGCAGGCTTTACCCCCAGCAGGGTGTGTGGAGGAGGCAGCTTATCAATGTTTCTCTCTCTCTCTCCTTCTCCCTTTCTCTCTCTCTAAAATCAATAAAAACATATTTAAAAATATATATATAAAGGAATTCCTATGGAGAAGGAACTCAGCCAATACTTTTGGCCAACTGAACCTGCAGACATGCCATGATCCTGCTAACAGAACCAAAATAAAATCTGTTTCCCAAACAAAACAATAAATATCCTGCTTAACTGTTCTCAGCTCCTTCCTGCTCTCTCAGTTATTTGTACAAGGTAGGTTTCTCAGGCTGTCAGATAAGAGCCAGAGTCATCTTTATGTGATCCTTCCTATGAGGACTGGCTTCAGCATTTTTAATGGAAGAAAAACTTCACCATCATTGTCATGACATTTATATTACAGGTAATAGTTAATATTATAGTTAACATTTACTGTGGCCTTACTCTGTGCCAGGCCCCATACTTTAGATACTTTATCTTCTTCAATCTTCCTATCAATCCTAAGGGTCAGGAACTATTATTATCCCCATTTTACAGATGAGAAACAAGACTGAGAAACATTAAGTAACTTGATTAACATTGCATGGCCAGCAAGTGGCTGAGCCAGAATTTAACCTGGAGTCTGACTCCAGACCCTGTGATCTGGACTTCTAGACCCTCAACTTGCACAAAAGAAGAGGAAGTTTGGGTATAAAAAATACTTTTATCAAAGGTTGAGGTTGCTGCTTCTACAAATGACCTCCTGAGGCTCTGGTACACAAATATCTCCCTGCCACAAAGCTCATCTTGCCTTTTATACATCAGAGTAGCCACCATGTGCTAAGTAAGGTGACATTTCATAAAATGGCAGCATACTGACATGTATGAGTGCTTAATGGGGATGTCCATGAAAAAAAGCAGAAGTTACCTTGCTGATGAGAGGCAAATGGGCTTCAAACTTTAGGTTCATAAGAAAATTTCAGTAGGAACAGATGTCAGTACTGAACATCTTACCTCCCCAATCCAATAGCAAAGTCATAAGTCCAGCATGACAAACCGAGCTTCTAGAATGGCAACAATGCCTTGCAGTATTTATGCAACAAATACCAACATTAAATGGGTAAAATACAGAAACCAATATCTTAACATTCTGATCCTGAGAAAATGCTATCTCCTATGAATTATTCAGTAGTTGGCCCAGATCACATAGAATTTTGAAGACCTTAAAGAATAGAATTTTACCTAAGATAAGAAAATTTACCTGATGGCCATATAACCACAAGTAAACTCAATAGTAGGGTTTTATTCTCCCTCTTGTTTACCAAACTATATTTTCTATCTGGCACTTCTCTAAACATTTAAGAATATAGAGGGCCTTCACATGCATTTGTATCATGTCTTTAACATATTCTATGTAAACAGAATAAAGAATGGATATTCCTTTTCTGACTACTGAAATTTCATATTCCTCAACTCCACTACATACTAACTTTCAAATATCTTTTAGCCAGTTTTTTCCTCTCTAATTTCTTTTGGAGTCAGGATGTTGACAGTGAGTTGGATTGGAGTTGTTTATTTCTTTTCCTATGACAGCGACCTCCCTAAAATAAAGGCCACCCTCCTAGCAGAAACAGATGCTGTCTGTCAACTCTACTCCCCCCTTCCTGCTAAGGACTGACACCCAGCTGTAAATGATTTCATGTTTAGTAGATATATTAAGCAGAAAAAAGACACCCAGAAAGAAGAAAGCCAGCATTCCCTGTCTGACATCAGCATCAGGTTTAACAGAAACCACTTGCTAAACCTTCCTAACCATGCCTGGTAGATTCTTGCTGGGAGAGGAATTTGGAGCTGAACTAAGTCACAACTTTCTCCTTAGAAGTGGGCAGCCTCAAGTACCTCTTCTCGGCAATAAAGGACCACAAAGGCAGATTCTTGACTCCTTCCTAGACTACCATTTCTTACCTACTTGTCATAATCTCACAAAAACAAAAATGACCTCCCCAAACATTCACCACTGATCCCATCAGGACTGAAAGGAAGCAAGTACCTTCTGGTAAACTTTGGTGGAGGCCACAGTCAGATTGTGCAGATCCTGGGGATTACAATCGGTGTCATTCATGCAGCAACTTGGGGGGATGCCATGCTCTGTGAAGTAGGGGCTGGTGCTCCAGTTGGTATAGTTCTGCACACCACAGCAGCTCAGCTGTTAACAGGGAAAGAGAAAGAATCAAAGTGTGGCAGATCAAAGACTGTGTGATCTCCTCACTCACCGCCCTGTAACTTTTAAAAGAGAAACATGGGCCAAGCCTCTGAGTCAACAGGCATAGCTTTGGTGAGTAAAGATGAGCTGAAGCTCCGCTAACAATTGTTCTCACTGGGAAGCCCATTTGAACTCAAAGAAGAAAGTTCTAAATGATGGGTCGTGTTGGCTTTCTTATGACCTCCTTAAATCAAAGCAGTGGCCTGGCTATGCATCAAAATCACCTATGTCAGCTGGGTGCTGTTAAAGGTGTATAGATCAACTCAATCAGTACTGCTGATGGGGAAGCCAAGGCAAAAATGATCTTAAAAAGCTCTTCAAAGGATCTATACTAAGAAGTAAATAAATGGGTGTGTTTTGTTTTGTTTTGTTTTGGGGGGGGGTGCACATAGAGGTAGAAAGAGAGTTGGTGCTGCTAAACTATAGCCAACCAGCTGCCTAGTTTCATAAATCAAGTTTTATTGGAACACAGCCAGGCCTCTTTGTTTACGGGTGCTACAGAGGCAGAGTACTTGTGACAGAGACTGCATGGCCGTCAAAGCCTCAAATAGTTACTAGTTGACCCTTCACAGAAAAGATTTGCCAACTGCTAACACAGAGAATATTAAAGACAATGGGGTAAAATATAATTAATTAGTGAATCTGGGTAAAAGGTGTATAGTTCTTTGTACTACTCTTACAAATTTTTTTTTTGGATAAGTTTGAAATTTTATCAAATAAATTACCCCCCAAAATTTAAATGCTTCTGAAGCACATAAAAAGCACCCTAATACCAAAAAACTTCCCAGGTGATCCTCATGGGCATCAGGCTTCAGCACCAGCACCCGCCCTCCTGAGCGCCTGTAGGCAGGAAACTTCTATTTTCCTCATATCCTTTGTAAAGCACCAGGCTGTCTGGGCCATTCATATACCTGACAGACCCTCAGTTTCTTCTTGGTCCACTCTCTATCCCCAGTATGCTGCAAAAGCCTGTGAAGGTAGTTTACTGGAGTTCTTCACCCAGACTAAAGACACCACTTCCAGAATGCCAACCTTTGGGAGCCAACTCTAAGAAAGGCTGTCATATACTCACTGCCTACCTCCTTTCCAAGGCTTCAGATTTTAAGGTCAAACTTACTTTCCTTGGAATCCTCACAATCCTTACTTATAAAAAACAAACAGAGCCAGTGATGCTTCTTAACAGAAATTACCTGGATAACTGGACCCTGGACAAATACCCTAACCTTTGGAAATGGAATGGGATCAAAAGTTTGAGAACAGGAATCAGCAGCAGCACACAAGTCTAAGGCCACACCTCACAGGCAGTTCCCAACCCCAACTCCTTCCCTGGAACTTACGCTGCGCTGCACATGGTCCACTGCCTGGCTCCTCTCATCATTGCCATTGTAATTCTGCATGGCATCCATGTAAGTCCTCAGGAAGGTATCCTTAATCTATGGAAGACAGGGATGAGTAGCTTTAGAAATCTAAAATTTTACATATAAATTAAAAACAAAGAGCTGTAGGGGTTTGGGATTATGACTATCTTTTTTCCTTTTCCCTCACCACCAGGCATAACAGCAGGGCTCCTCATTACTGGGATGTAGATTTTACCTCCCAAGTGGTAGGGGTGTCCCAAAGGAGCTCTGGGGAGAAGAGAAGAGAGCACAGGCTGCTTTGGGGAAATCTAGCACTTTGCCTTTGGGACACAACTAGTTTGACTTGCTTTCACAGTCTCAGAAATCGTTATATAGATACACACTTGTGCTTTGCTGACATAGCTATCCTAAAAGGAGTATTTAATCTATATTGAAGGTCACTGCTTTAAAATATTATTAGCCTATAGACAAATACTGCCTTGTGTGCAAATGAGTCTGCAGAACACAGTGGTTCTCTCCATACCGCAAGAAAAAGAAATATATATATATATGGCTAAGTGACCAACTGTCCATCTGAATGACCGACTGGCCAGTACATATGACACGCACTGGCAATTTAAAAATAAACGTTGACTCGCACATGCATGATACATATAAAGCTCTCGCTGGCACCAATCGCACATATGTGTTTTGATCTGTCATTGTCCATCGTGAATTTGGTTGACACTTCTATTATAGAGAAAGGGCGAATAGTGATATTAAAATATTTCTTCTAATTAATTTCCTTTCAATGTGCACGGATCCATGCACCGGGGCACTCATAACTATATAAAGAAATAGAGTGAGGATCAACAACTAAGTTTTTGAGTTTGTTTAAATTCCTACATTTAGAAATTTATTGGTATTTCAGCCCATAATATGTGATATTTGGAAAATAGCAATACCACTGGAGATGCCAGCTAGCCTATATGTGCCCTATACACATTTCAAGAGGTTTCAAATTCCCTCCTCCCAAAGACTCTTTAACTGAGTGATCCACTTTGTGTATACTCACCTCATGACGAAACACAAACCCTGAAATGCCAGCTACGAGCTCAGCCAGGAACACCAAGGACAGAAACATGGCATACTGAAAATCAAGTAGGCAGGAACAAAGTCAAATATGTCAATATTAGGAAAAGTGCTTCTTTTGGGTAGGTTACTTCTTGTCAGGGAGAATTAGACAAATGCTCCTTTTCCCTAGACAAAGTTTAGGAAAAGTTTAAAAATACTCTTCTCCAGATTTACCCACATGAGCCCCAATATAGGAATATGTCTGTTTAATAGGAGGAAGCATTTTGGGACTAGTATCATGCCTATCAGCTCAGGTTGACCAAGAGAAATCTAAAAGGGCTTTCTACAACTTAAGGTATTAATTATTTTTAATGTTAGAATCCTTGAGCTAGAAAGTACTCTGGAAGTCACAGGACACAGTTTCACCCTGTCTGGGAGTCCTTCATACCACCTTCCTCTTTATGGTCATTTGGCATCTGCCTGCACCTTCATCTAGCATCTGCAAACCCAGCTCTACCCACCCACCCCTTATAGCTCATTTAGTTTTCAAACTGTTTACACTGCTGGAAAGACTTCCTTTCTCTTGGCCACAGTCTGCCTACCTGTAACTTCCACTCACTGGTGTTGAATCTGCTTTCAGGGGATATAAGAACCAGCCCTCTCTTCTATACAACAGGCCCTTATATGGGCAAACACAGCCATGGCGCAACCCTGCTTTTTTTCCAATCAGAAAATGGCTTCAAAACCTCTCCCTTTGGAATTGTATCCCTCCCATACTTACAGAAGAATCAGAATGTGCACAGGTTGACCTCCCTTCCTTAATATGGTGGTCATACTCGAATGCAGCATATACAACAATGGCCAATAGGCTACCTACCTACCTTTCTTGTTCTGCACAGTACGTGGAGTTAATAGTCTTTTAAAAAGCCAATATGCTACACTACTGACTAACAATGTTTGCAGGCACCTAAAACCCTTAGTGCTTCTTTCCCATTTCATGCTTCCTGTACTTTCCAAGTTGATTTTGTGTGTGTGCATGTGCATGCCTAATTTCAGGGATATTACATGGTACTTATGAGACATTAATGGTTTCCATTTTTGTGACTTTGAAAAGCAGATGAAAGGAAAGAGAATTGATTCCTTTCCTACAAGGCATATGTCTTACAATATGCTTCTTCTCATCTCAAACTATATAAAAGCCCTCAATATTTGGAATGGCCCTAGATGATGCTGTGGAATTTAGATAGACTGCACATGGCCATATGACTTATTTGTAAAGTGTACACATGTCCTGTAAAGTATAAATATATACACAGGATCATAAATTATTTTTCTTAGCTAGTGGCACATATATTAAAAGGAAGAAATACTGGCTTAAAATGCCAGTTTCATTTGAAATATTAACAAAAGTCTCTACACACTTGAAGTACAGCCACTAAAATATGAAGCACACAGTTATGAGTAGAATGCCCTATATAAACAACTTCTCTCTCTTGACTTGGTACAAAATGCAATTAGAAGCACATTTTACTCTAGGGAGACTCTCATACCAGGCTTAGACTCCACCAGAACTCCTCCTAAGTTTAAGCCCTAGCCTTTCTGTGGCGAAACTCTTAGGAAAGAGGCAGTCTCTCTAGGCCCCACAAAGTGAAAATAGGCCAGAGATAACTATTCCATTGCTGTATCCTCTCTTATGC
Organism: Myotis brandtii; assembly: GCF_000412655.1. Taxonomy (NCBI): domain Eukaryota; kingdom Metazoa; phylum Chordata; class Mammalia; order Chiroptera; family Vespertilionidae; genus Myotis; species Myotis brandtii. The sequence continues at coordinate 381,985 of NW_005370552.1, read as the reverse complement.
TCCTCCTTCACTCATACTATTTGAGCTGGAAGAAACCTTGGTGATTTTTAGTCCAATAGTATTCTTTCATCAATGAGGTCCAAAGAGGTTACATCCTTGCCACTAAACACATAGACAGTGTCAGAATCAGTCAAGTCTCATGACCAGGTCTCCTCCATTATTGTTTATACAGATGAATATTTAGCAATCCTTCTTTACTATGCATTTGAAGTTAATTCTCATCTTGCTGCCCAGTTGATGTAAGCATACATCCAAAGTTGAGGACTACTATACTAGACTAAAACAGATCCTAATGCTTGTAAGAAATACAAGAAGGAAAACTTGGGGTGTTAGCATAGAGTGACAGCTGAAAGCAGTAAAAGTGCCTCAATATGGCTCCACTATGGTTTTGCCACCAACCCAAAAGAATCAGTGGTGGCCAGGGCATGTCTCCTGCATGGTCTACAGAAGAGAAAGTGGCCAAATCAACCATGGCTTCCATGAGGTTGTCAACAAAGACACTGACCTGTGCCACTTTGGAAGGTGGTTCTTTTAGAGTGAATTACCTTTACACCCACATCTATCACTACATGGTATTAAATGCTACTACAACCTAGAGCTAAATGAGGAAGAACAAACAACAAAGTACTGGTGGACACTTTGCTAATGAGCTCTCAAGTGTTAGGAGATGCCTTTGCTACCTTTTATCTGTAAAAGCCTTTAATATTAACTTTTATTAATGAGGAGCATGGACAGTGAGTAGAGACTTAGGCAACTATTCTATTAAAAAAATAAGTATCACAGTAACAACCTTTTAACAGCTTATCCTTATTCTTTGGGAAACATCACTGCTCTGTCTGCCCTATTGCAGTAAGGTACCCGGCACTGGTCGTGGTAGCCAATAGTTAGCACTGCATCAACCCTCCATTGAGTGGAGAAGCTCTGGCTTAGCTCAACTCCCATAGAACCAGGGTGTGCAGGTTTCGAGAAGAGGGTGCCCATGCATCCACAGCCAAGTTCAAGGACACAGAAAGCATTTCTCCAGTGGGAACTTGGAGACTAAAGACTGCTTATGTTTGGGATGCTGTCTTGCCCACCAAAGCTGCACATCACATGCTTGAAGAGATTTCTAAGGCAGAATTCAAAACTGGAACAGGGTGTCTTGCCACAAGGATATGAATGGCCTATTAGAACCGCTGGCCACTGATTTCTTATCATCTACCTCAGGGGACCAGGACTGGTTTTTTTTTTGTGCCAGGCTGTGTTTGGGGTTGTTTTTCCCTCTAAGGGATTAAAGGGTGGATTATGTAAGAGTCTGGACTAAAATTAGAATCAATGAATATTGAGGTCTTCTCTGTGGCTTCAAGAAAGGCTACTTTGCTTTCATGTGATTGATATTTTTGTAAAAAGGAATTGAAAAAGCAGTATGATGTTGTGACATACTCACCAGTTTCAACATCCATGGGCTACCACGGCATGTAGCAAAGCATCCAAACAGGCCAAAAACAACGATGGTAGTGCCAGTTCCAATGAGGACATAGGGGGCATTTGTGGAGTTCTCAGCAATGAGGGAGATATAGGTGCCCAGAGTGAGTTTTCCCCAGACTCCAACGGCCAGCAGGATCACCCCAGTGATCTGAAAATGGGAAGGCAGGAGAAGAGAGTGTAAAACTGCTGCTGAGAGAGGTGACAATCAGTGTGGCCTGAATATGACAACTCCAGTTTGTATGAGCCAATTGGTAATTGCTATAGGATTCCCTAAAGTAGTGAGAAAAGGTTGAAGATCATTAACTAAAGCCATCATACAGCAAAGACAATGATTTTGTACAATTAGATCTTATACAATCCCATATGCAGTTACTACATTAATCCAAACTGAAGCCAACAATAAAGAACTTTTTAAGCTTCTTAAGAAGTATATCCTAATACAGTTCTCAGAGACTTTCTAGGTCTAGTCTGAGTGCCACAACTTGATGCTGAGCTAGGTATAACCCCAGTAGTAATGTCAGCCACCCTCTTCAAGGGTATGTGTGTACATAGTGTGTTTTAAGGACATTTCACATGTTTTAAGGAACAAGGTAATTTTCTTTCACTATTTTCACAAAAATCTCTACAAAAGCAAAACTTTCAAAGTATTTTTGAATCCATGTTGATTCACCACCTTATTTATGTTACTTTATTCAATATAAAACAACAGAAGAATCCAAATAACTCCTAGAATTAACTTTAATGCAATGTGTCAAACCCTACTGATCAGGCCAAAAGAAATCCCTACAGCATGTCTAAACTCTAGAACCTTGCATCAATTGGGCCCTTATTTCAGAAAATAGACTTGGGGCTGCATGCTATGCCTTACTCTCTATCCCCTGAAGCTTTAGCTACTGAAGCCAATGGTTGACTGTGTCTCTAGCTCCAAAACTGGCCTCTCCTTCGGTTTATTAGTAGCTTAGCAACTTATTTAAACTAATAGCCCTCTGCTATCTCTTCTGAAAGCTTATGAGGCCAAAAAAAGCCTGGCTGTCCAAGGGAGCTCTTCTCCATACCAAATGCCTCCGTTCCCTGTCCAGCCTGCCCACTCAAGTGAGGAGGCCAGATGAGAAACTGGAGAAAACCAGTATGATACAAATCAATACCCACCTCACCAACATTTCCCCTGTCGATCAATACACTGTTCACTGTTCACTGTTCCATAACATCTGTAAGTGAACACCACCCGATACATGCTGCATGAGGAACCAAACAGCTGGGCCAGTGAAGATGCCAAGGCCTCTCTCCGTATACTCTGAAAACTCCTTATGCCATTTGGAGCCATCAAGCTCCACCATCATATTGTTTCTCCGTGCAGGAAAAAGAACAGACCCTGCACCTTTCCCCATATCAGTAGAAACAAGAATTTGGTGATACTACCTTACCCCTACCCCCAATAGTTTTTCTACTTTGTAGAAATATTAACCAGGAAAGAATTAAAAGCTTGAAATCATGAAAAGATTGAGGAACTAATGCAACTTTTACAAGGTAAAGGAATGGATGTGATATAGTCTTCAGGAAAAAATGTCTGACACTACTATTTGGGAGATAGTGGCCCAGTGGAGGTCTACTGCCTTTGAAAAGTTCCAATGGAAATGACCTTAGTGAGTTAAGACAACCAAGATCTCAAATGTTGCCAAGAGTTTCACGTCCTCTGCTGACACCTGGTGGTTGTTACAGAAAGTACCTTCCTTGAACAGCCTCTTCTTCCATATTCCTCCAAATGGAAACATAAAAGATTTTTCACCTACCAGAATCAAAATGTAACATTCAATTCTCCACTCATTAGGAATAAGAACACACTGAATTGAACATTAGGTAGAAATGGCAGTGCATAAGTTGTCTTTTATTACTCAATTCTTAGCACAGTGCCAGGCACAGAGTAAATGCTTAATATAGACTGACAAACAAATATATTTCATTTCTCTGGGTCTTAGAACCTCTATTTTATAAAACAGAGTCCATCAAATGCCAAATACTTACAAAACTTCTCCATAGGTAAATACTGTGAGTTAAGTTAAAAATGGAACCAAAGAGAAACTTTCTCCCTCACTTCCCACTCTGCACTATCTGCCTAAAGCTGTAAATATCACAATGTGTTAAACAAAAGCAAAAATCCGATTAAGCTAATCATTGTTTATTTAGACTGAATGTAGGTCTCATTTATAAACTTGCAATTTCACATGACTGTCCTTAAAGATTCAGTAATACTTCAGACATACACTGAGCAGCTGCAGTCCATACATTACTATTACCAGTCATTATTAGAATGATATTGTTTTAATGAAAGTATACACAAATTTGAGTCTGATATTATCATATATTTCTATGACCAGTGATTTCATAAAGTTCACTTACCACCATACCAAATATTATATGAGGTATGTCAAAGTTAACACAAATTCTGATTTAAAGGCAAACAGTATTAACATTTTTATTTCTGTTCTCCTTTCCAAAAATAATTTCTCCAAGTGTAACCATTGCTTTGTATAATAAATCTCTCCTCATGTAAAGTACAAAGCCTATATCAACTTGTTAAATATTCGTTTAATGTAAATTACACAAATATCCCCCCTCCTTTCTTTCTTTCCTTTTTTTTTTTTTTTTTTTTTGCAAACCTCAAGGTTGCTTCTTAAAGACTGCCAGTGGGCACCATATTGCATGGGAGAAAAACCATCCAACATCTTGACATTGACCAAGTTAGTCATCCTCTAAGGAACTCTTCCACTGAATGATATGAAGACTGGGATAGCTAGGCCCCTCCAAGTACCCACGTGCTAAGAATCTAAGACCAATCTAGAGAGAAAATACCTTCTCAAATGTTGGTCTTCTACTCAAACATTCCTGATGGACAAATTGTGTTTGAAAACCCAAACTCCACATATGTAAGGCCTTCTGTAGCCTCATCTCCTTCATGACTCTTTGTGCATTCTATATTGTTCCAGGAAAGTGTAGTTCTCTGTGCACTTCCCATTCTTTATTGCTTCTCAACCATTGCTCTTGATGATCCTATTACCTAGGTTTGTTACCCTTCCTATCACTACCTGTCTGTATCCTAAACTCTTTTGGTACACTGTACACACTTATCCCAGCCTTCTTAAACAAACCTTATTCTGTAGTATTCCATTGTTTGTCATTCTGTGCTCTATTCCCCCTCCCATGCACATCTAGTACTGTGATTCCCTTAAGAGCAGAAGCTGTGTATCTTGCACATAGTCAATGTCCAGTATGTCTGTTGAATGAATGAATAAGCAACCAATTGTAGATTTGACAAGGGGAAAAGTTTCATGTTATCCATCCACCTACTCTACCCTCTGAAATTCTCTGAAAACCTAGCCAATCTGAGTCAGCATTGTAATCTGGAGAACAACAATGTAAAGGACAAAGAAGAAAGGGTTCAATAGACAAGGAAGAAAAAGGTTGGACTATAGTACACCCTGAGGTGAGTAAAACCATATCTGGTGGTGGTAGTGGTGGTCAACTTGGGGTGAGTATTATAAAACAATTGCCAGGCCATGAGAGTGGGGGGAAAAAACTACAAGCAAAGGAGCCAGGGATACTGCACTTTCATGTTTCTCAGATGCCCAGAGGCATTTTACTTGAGCCCACTCCCATTTGTGCTCACAGACCACAGACATTCTGATTAAACTTGTGTCCTCAGAATAACAGTGTGAACTTGTCACATTTACAACTTAATTATTTTATTAAAAAGTAATTGTGTAAATGATTAATGTTTTAAAATAGACTAAGAACCAGAATTTATTGGGGCTTTTCCACAGGCTTGAGAACTCAGCCCAGATGAATGGCAAGAGGAGACCTAGTATATTTAAAAGGTAGATGAATGGAAGAGTTCATGGCTGGGGGTTAGAATATCATGATTTCAGTTGTAGTTTTGTCACAAATTAGCTATGTGGCCTTGGACAGATCAGCTAACCTTTCTGGGCCTCAGTTCCTTGTTCAGTAGGATCAGGAAGCAGGCAAACCTGATTTTCAGTGCTTCCCCCATCTCTAACATTCAACAAGAAATATGAACCTCAAGCTTCATATTTATTCAAATTTACTCACTCTGAAATATAATGATAGACGTACCATTGGGCAAATAAGCACAAGAAAGTTTATGAGGTTCTCCCTGTGACTGACAAACCATCAGCAGTGGGAGTAGAAAGTCAACTAATTTTTGGACGCAAACTCCACTGTTCTGCCAGCTTTCCAAGATGACAAGTGGTTGCTGGGTGAGGGAAGGGAACATGTACAGTGAGTCATGTGTTATAGTTTTACACAGACTTCCAAAAATTCATTAGCTTACTGGCATGACAACAAGCTTTCCTTTTAAATGATGACACTGCTATCTTAAGAGCAACAAGACATATGCTTTGAGCTTTTTCTTTCTAAGTAAGTATGTTAGCCAATTCAATCTTTTTCTCCCTTATTTTTATGTCTATGTGTATGTGTGTGGAAGATAACACACAATACACGGTGGGGAGATCAGTGGCATCATTAAATATGAATAGGGAAGTTGAGAACAGTGAGAGAATTAAGAGGATTTTAAATTCTGTTAAACCTGAATTTGAGAACCAATAGGAAACCTCTCTGTTCCAGGTCCTGTTTTCTGTTGGTTTTGAGGTGACACATATAACATGTTCAGATGGCAGTTGTGGATGGGGAGCTGGAGTTCAGAATTTAGAAGTTCATCAGAGCTGAAAATGAGGGTTCAGGCCAGAAGTGACAGCTAAAGGAACAGTGTGTCTCAGGAAACAAAAGCAGAGGATGGTTGTAATGACAAGGGCTAAGGCTAGAACATGAGAGGACAACACTGGAAGACAGGTGATAGTAAGGAGATGCAGAACACAGTGGACACATCTATGAAGGTAGTTGCTAATAGGAAAAGTAGGAGACATAGAAGAAAGAGACTTTCTTTCTCTTCTAAAGACTTAATGGGGGGAAGGGAATACCACCACAGTTCATTGACCCCAGGTATGCCAATGAGCAGACATGGTACTCTTTATTTATATACCCAGTACAGCCCACTAAGATTATATTTATTATTTAAATATTTCATCCTATAGCCAATTCATAGAATTCAAGTTCCAAAGAATTCATTTGTCACAAACTTTAGCTTCCATTTCAATTTTATCAATGACTATATAACCAGGGTCTGAAATGCATACTGTCTAACAGATCATAGATGCTTTTGAAAATATGTATAGGGCTTTGAATGGCACTATGAAAAGTCAGGAATTCCAGCTCTGGCTGTGGGCCCACCATAGCAGTTTCTTCACCTGGGTAGTGAAGCAGCTAATCATCTCATAGGAAATGACACCAAGAACGCATTAAGTCCAGCAAACAAATGCTTCCTTCTCTCAGATGCTTTCAAAATACAACCACCAGCTTGTACAAGTCATGTTTTATATCTGTTTCTTAGTTCTTCATCTGTGAAATGACTGGACTGGCTCCAGTCACATCTACAGGAGCCAAGTGCTTAAGTTTTATCTGTCTTCTTGAATTGCCCAAATGATCCTCAGAAGGGCCAAGATCCAGCATTTACCAAGGGCCTGTATTGGTTGGGGCTCTGTAGTTTGTCCATGGGAGTCTAGGTGAGGAGTGGCTTGAGCACGTGACAGGCTGGAGACTGAATAATTTCTAATGGCCTAGAGGCCCAGGAACTGATAGAAACTGGTAAATATGGTGACAGTACTTTATGAATTAAAAACTGAGTCTGAACATGGTAGAGACATTTGAAATAGGCCTATCACAGAAAATCAAGGCTACATGGCTGCTAAAATCATAATAAAGGGTACTTATTAAAATAGCCTTTTACTACTTGAATAACTAAACCCCTTCCAATAAGGCCCAAACAGTTCCAACTTATACTTAATTCCATTATTCAACAAAGTGTCACATTAAATTTCTAAACATGTTTTTAGGAACTCTGTATATCTCACTAGGAAAGAATGGACATACCTGAATTGGTTTCTTATTTCCTGTATATTGCCCTACAAGATTCAGGATTTTAGGTCTCTTCCCTCTTAAAAAAAATCCCAAAAGAAAGGCCCTAAAAGCCTTTCACTACACAGTTATTAGCACATTGAGAAACATCCCATTATGCCATGGAGAAATTTTAAGGGCAGCTTATTCTGAGCCTCTTGGCATTACTTTTTTATTTATACTAGTAAGTATTGTTGATGAGTTTTCCTTAAAAGTATACACTAATAAGGTATGTCGTACTCCAACTTTGAGTCCCCAAGAGCATGTAAAAGGAAGAAGTGAAAAAACCAGAGGTTAAGGATGTCTGGATGTAGTTCACATCTCTGGTTTTAGTGATGACCCAGATATATAAATAGACCGCATATGCTAGTAGGTGAATACCTATTATGAATTGGGGCCAGCAAAGCCACTTACAAGGAGATTTGGGTACTTAGAAATCAGGAGCAGCTATAGTGGCTAAAGTGACAGAAGCTTAATGTTTTGGGGATTCCCTCTATGCCACATCTCCTCCATGGAACCCCCATTTGATTTCACTTGTATATAAAATATGTTGACCCAGTTAACACATAAAGCATGAGTACCAGGAGCATAAACAGCATTAGCATCATTAGCAGGTGGCTGACCAAGTGCAGGAAGCGTTGTAGAGAGAAGCCACTTCCCTTGCTTCCATTCCTCAGTGACCTAGGACTGAACCAGCTGTGAAAAGATGGATAAAATTCCAAACTAATAAGGAAAGATATTTTAAAAGAAGATCATGTCAGTGTAAGCTTATAAACAAGCTACAACTATATTATTAATGCGTGTTGATAGAAAGTTTCTGCTGACCACAAATGTATCATATCCTATATCGTTAATTGTGTATACATCAAGATTTAAAGAGCTTTGTGGGAGGAAATAAGGTCCTTTAACTCCTTTGTAAACACCAAAGCCTCACTCACATCCTGTGCCTGATTTTCTAACACAACATGTCCTTCAGACATTCTGTCCTAATATCTATTTTAAGTAGAATCACTGCTTGTCTGATCATAATTCCCAATTTTTAATTTGAAAGCCAGTCACTGTGCATATAGTGACCACACAATAGAAGCTTCATAAATGCAGAATGAACCTTAGTAGCAATGTTTCTCTCATGATTATTATGTTGAACAAATTTAGCTTTCTAGGAGTTCCATTATTTTAAAAAGGGAATTTTCTTTGCATAATTTCTATATAGGATTATCATCTTCAAAATACCAAAAATAAAACCATAGTCCTGTGAGTGTGTGTGTGTGTGTGTGTGTGTGTGTGTGTGTGTATATATATATCTATATCTATATATCTATATATATCTATATATATAGATATATATTATATCTTATACATACCTATGTAAATAAACAGGAATAAGTTAGAACTTAGATAGTGAAGAAATCTATTAAGGCTTGTGCTCTATCTGGCTATGAATTGATGGGAGTGAGGGGGTGGGGTGTTTGGAGGAACTCACACCTCTTTCTCCATGAAATTGGAGCTGATAACACCTAATGCTAGAAGAGGACCTAGTATTGAGTAAAAACATATGTGGAAGAAGCATGCATATAGTATTCAATAATAAGATTCTTACCTCCTTTCAGTGGTCCTAACTTTCTCCTGGGAAGACTTAGGGGTCAAAATCACTTCCCTCTCAACATTCAAATATCCTCACTGCACACATATGTGATATTGCTACCAATAACACATAGGGGGAAAGTTCAAATGTCTAATGTTGATAGGTACTGTGGGAAAATATTAACTGAAGCAAATTGACCAAATAACAGGTTTTTATCTGAGTGCAACTACCTGCCTGGTCCTTGTAAAGTCAAATCCATATAGTGGACATCGCTTCTCACAATGCTTCACAAATGTCTGCTTTTGACCACAAGGGGGCCTAAATAAGAAAATTTGGGAATTATTTGGTCTAATCTATCACCACTAATGGAAATGTAATTTGAAGCTCTAACATTCTATAACTCCATGAGGTCTGTAATTGATGGTTAGGAGAATGAGCAGTGCTTATACCAGCAAAATGTCTCTCTCTTAAAAAACAAACAATAGTTGGAGAAAGGATAGGTCCTCACTATGTGCTGGACACTATACTAAGTGTTCTAATGTAGCCTGACTGGAGAAGGTTCTTTCTCACAAACCCTCTACTTCTAACAGTTCTATAAGAAAACCTCGAAAGCTAGTGTCATCCATCCTGGCACTGATGCCAGATTGACTCTCAACCCTGAGAATTTGGCTGCCACAATTAAAAAATAAAATATGCAGGCATAGTCACTAATTTATTTATTTTAAAAAATGCTCTTCATTATTCCTCCCCATTGAGGCAGGCAGCTCTATAGAAATGAAAACATGTTCTGCTCCAAGCTACATCTTGACACTTTAAAAACCAAGATGGGAAATAAATATCCTGATGTATATGTTATGATGAGCCAGAAATGGTAACTATCACAAACGAATCTACACAAGGACCATCTGACTTTCAAAGCAGCTCTGGCCCAAAGTGGTGTCCTATCTGCCTGTCCCATAGCCTGCAAGGGGGATGTGCAGTCCTTCATAAACTAAGGGCACAGTCTGAAAACACAGTTAATTGTGTATGTGCCTGGAATAAATGGCCTTTATTGAGCAGTACTGTGCTCCCTATATGCTTCATCCCATTTATTTTTTCCCATCACATTTATTTTTAATCTCTGTTTTTCAGGTGAAAAACAGGCTTTGAAAACTGAGGCTTTGAAAACAGCGTTAGACATGATGCCTGTGTTTTGGGCCAATTTTCAAAAATCTATATTTAAGCCAGTATTAGGAAAGTTAACAGAAGGAAAGATTTTTGTCTCAATATAAGGAAAATTTTTCTAGTAATAGGCATTGCCCAAAATGGAGTGGGTTGCCTTGCAAATGTGACAACAGAAGGCAACCATAGAACAGAAGTTCTATGGATGGAAAGCCAGCAGGAAAATGCAGAATTGCCTGAAAGGTTGTCTGATGCTATTGTTCAGGAAACCTAGTGATTTTCCTCGCCAATTATCTCCCTAGATTTTCATATATGACTGAATAGGAGCTTTGCGACACAGGAACCAGGGAAACCATTTTCCCAGATTCCGACTTACATTTCCTTTTATCTCTAAAAGGAAGTGAAAGGCCACATAATTTTTGTTACATGAAGAGCAATGTAATGAGGTTGCAACTAAAAAAAGCTGTGTTCTTTAAAGGGGGATATGGCACTTGAAGGAGTGTTTACCCTATTAATAATAGTTCAATTTTCCCTACGCAACTATACTCTACCATTTCTCAGCTAGAGTAGAAATCCTGACTGACTTTAAGAATCATTGAAGCTGGTTAAAGATAAATGTACAAAGACTATAGAGGCAACCTCCATACTTTTCACATACAAAGATTCTTTCAAAAACCTGACACAGAAGTAAAAAGAGAAGCTACATATCTAATTAGGTGCTATTAATAACAGTATATTGCATCAGAAATCTATTCCCTATAAAACAAGTTCATAACTCCTTAGAAGAGCTATGTAACTAGCTCTTGGTAATGGTCATGGGGGCAATACAGCTCTACTTTTTATCCCTGTGGTGACACAGCTGCCACTGCTAAGCTCACTCTAGCATGGTGCCTGCTGGTTCTACCTGCTCAGGCCTCCTGCTCCACTGATGCACAGCCAGGTCCAACCTGCCCTCCAAAGCCCAACTAAAATGCTCTTTCTGGCAAGAGGCCTTTCCTGAAAGACAGTAATCATTTCATCCTCTTCTGAATGTGCTTAGGCTTTTCCATGCTATCTCTTATAAATGGTTTTTTAACTTGTGTTCTACACCTTTGTGAATACCTTAGCACAGCCCCAGTAGACAGCTCCCTGAAAACATATGAGTCCCTCTTGGGACTGTGTTAACTATATATATCCTATGGCATCTAGCCTTTGCTTTTGATAAACATGATTAGACAGAGCACTCTGATAGGACACATTACTTAGGCACAAGCAATAGAAATAAACATCTTCCAAAATGCTAGAGGGTATTAATATTTTTTCTTAGTAAATAATATACTAAATTTACAAAACAAGAAAGTTTGGGATTGCACCAGGGGCCCTCTTTACACAATGGGAATAACATAATAGTGGCATTTGTTGATTCTTAAGTCATTTAAATTGCAAAACCCTAAACTATCAATGGAGGGGACAAGACTGACAGGAGGGGGCATAATGGGTGATGGAGAGAATTTTTATCTTGATTGAGGTGTGTTTTGGGAAAAGGCCTCAAAACTCAAGCAGAAAAATAACGAGTGAAGAAATGTTATTATATAATCACTAGAGGCCCAATGCACAAAATTTGTGCAAGGGGCTCGGCCCTCGCAGCCGTGGTGGCTTGCCTCAGCCCTTGCAGCCCCAGCTTCATCCAGAAGGTCGTCTAGAAGGTCATTTGGCTGTCCGGTCTAATTAGCACATCACGCTTTTATTATTATAGATTAGAGACAGCAGGAGGAAGAAAATGTCCTTGGATTTCATGTAACAAGTAAAATATCATCTTATCTTTATAATGTGCTTTACAGTATAAAGTATTTTTGTTCATAAAATTCTATGTAATACTTATAATGTCCTTCTTGTCATCTTAACATACAACTAGTAGCACTCAGTATCAGTGTCCTACTTACCACACCCACTCAAGAAATGCTATTTTCTCAACAGATTTTATACCTGCTAGAAATTAACAGTCTTAAAAAGAGAATCATGTAACAAAATTCTGTATCACAGAAATATATTCGTGAAACTTAGGACAAATTTATTGTGATGGTTTATGTATTAACTGAATGTGTTTTCTCCCTTCAAGTGGGGAATAATTTACAGAACTTAACTAAAAGTCTGTAGCTAGCAAAAACAACCTGTAGAAACTTATGTTAGGACAGTGAAGATAATTTTTTAAATGTTTGCCTTTACAGCTGAGTGTAAATAGAAGAAAATCTATAGTCAGGCCACCCCTTTCTAAACTTCCTTGCAGATCTTCTGCCCCAGGGCACTTTAATGTTCCTCAAAGGTCAGATTGTTTTCAGGCTGAGTTATCTTCAAGATACAATTAGTGCTGTTCTTTCTAAGTGGAGTACAAGAGAATGTAAGTGCTGATTTCAGTGAAGGACCAAGAACTCAACCTGCTCTCTCATGGCCACCAGACTCTGGCAGCCTTAAGACACACATATACCAGAAGTAAAGATGAAAGCAAAGAAGTTCCTTGATTGCACATATGCTTGCTCTCTCTCCTAAAGAAAAAATTTTAAAAATGGACTAACACCCCAAATTTATCACTTTAATGCAATTTTCATAATTTCAGGACATTTCATTTCACATGAATGCATATAATTACTATTTATATATATATATATA
>NW_005370552.1:367586-369070 GCF_000412655.1 Myotis brandtii | reverse complement strand
TGCACATAAACTGTGATGAAGTCACTAGAGCTTTCTTCATTTGCAACATGGGTTCAGTGATGACAGTGCCTCCTTGATAGGGTTGTTGGGAAGATTAAGCGAGTTGATATGGGCAAAGTACTTAGAATACTACCTGGTGCATCAGAAGCATTTAATCAATGTTAGCTATTATCTCTGTCAACATAATCACCTTGTCCAACCTCCACAATTTTAAAAGTAAGAAGACAGGGCTAGAGAAGCAAAATATTTGCCCCAAGATCATGCAGCTAGTTAGAGGCAGAACCAAGACTAGAATTTAAGTCACTCATTTATCCATACAGATTACTTCAAAGTCTATACAGTGTCCCCTTTAAGGGCCTCTGAACAATTCTAGTATAGCAAGCATGTCAAACTCAAAGGCTAACATGGGCCAAATAAACAAGGTTTAAGTTTATGTGGGACACAAAAAAAACAACACACAAAAGCTTCAATTTCCATAGAAATGTAGGTTTACTTTGATAGAGACATTCTGAATAGAAAGGGCTGAAATAAATGAGTAATCTATATATATAAAACCCTAAGTGACCATTATGACTGGTCTACTGAATGACAGGTCACCCGAACAACCAGTAGACTGGTCGCTATGACACGCACTGACCATCTGCCCCCTGGTGGTCAGTGCACTCCCACAGCCAACCTCCCACAGCCGGCCAACCTCCCACGGTCCCTCCCCCTGGCCAGCCATCCCCAATCCACTCTGATCGGGACTAGGTGAGATGGCCCTGATCACCTCGATCGCCGGCCAGACTGAGGGACCCCACCCGTGCACAAATTTGTGCACCGGGCCTCTAGTTGTTAACAAAAATAATAGGATGGCCCTGATCACCTCGATCGCCGGCCAGACTGAGGGACCCCACCCGTGCACAAATTTGTGCACCGGGCCTCTAGTTGTTAACATAAAATAATAGAACATTTTAATAAAAATTAATATTTTTTGAACATTAACTTACCAGACCTGAATAACTACACAAATTAATAAGCGTAACACAAATAAACCCATTTTTCTTGTTCTCTGAAAGTGAATTATTTCCTGTTGCACACACCAAACAAGTCAGTACAAGACTAATGATGGGGCAATTAGCTACTAAAATATTTGCTGCTAGTATTAGTGGAGATAAACGGTGCATCTGCATGTAAGGCACCTAAAGGAAATTAATGCAACACAATTAGTGGACATTGTAGTTCGCTATTAATAACAAGTGGCCTGGTGCACAGATTTGTGCACATTGAAAGGAAATTAATTAGAAGAAATATTTTAATATTGCTATTATCCCTTTCTCTATAATAGAAGTTTCAACCAAATTCACAATTGACAATGACAGATCAAAACACATGCATGTGATTGGCTACAGCGAGAGCTTTATATGTATCGTGCATGTGTGAGTTGACATAGCCGTTTATAAATATAGAATAAACTTGCTTAATTAGACCTGCTTCTAATGTAG
>NW_005370552.1:356523-367373 GCF_000412655.1 Myotis brandtii | reverse complement strand
TGCTTCACAGACATTTGGTTAAAGTGTGAAATGTTTGCACCTGGCTATAAAGCAAGTCGTGTTCCTGGGCTGAAGAAACTCCAAGGAGACTAGTCACTAGGGAGAGGAAGCTGGGCGTTGCTACGTGAGGTCATTACCCAGCGCCTACAGCCGCCATTTCTGGGCTGGGCTGGGCTGTGGGCCGCATTTTGCACCATGGGGTCTTGGCAGCGTCAGCTGTGATTTGGTGGGGTGTTGGTCTGTGGTGGTGGCAGCCCCTGTGTCCCACTTGGGGCAAGCCAAGTGTTGCTTTGTGGGTGCCAGGTCTGTGGTGCCATTTCTCTGTGTGCATCATGGCAGTTCCTGTGTTGATCTTCTGCCCCCTGGTGGTCAGTGCATGTCATAGTGACTGGTCAGATACTTAGCATGTTAGCCTTTTATATATACAGATTATGTACAACAGGATATTATAAAAATTAAGTTACAAAATTTTTATTAAAACATTTCTAACATACCATTATATTGGCTGGGCCACAAAAATATTCATTGTGGCCCGCTTACAGCCCATTGGCCATGAGTTTGACATTCTTGTAGTACAGAGAAGGGTATGAAAGAGTTTCTGGGAAATGGGTAGATTTATCAGACCTGTTTATAGTGACAATATTTAATTTATTTAGAAATTCAAAAATCATTAAGAAAATTCAAAATATACAAGTCAAAAGGGACACTCATTAAATTACTGAGCAACCAAGGTACACTATGCTGTATGAAGATTTATTTTTATGTTAGTGTGCCTTCTCCCTATTCCCAATAACTGTCATCCAGTCATACAGGTTGAAAAAAAAATTGAACATCACAGAATGTCACAAGAACAACAGTGCTGATGTTTCTTAAACTCAAGGTCAGAAGCATCAGCACTTCTCAGCAAAATGGTCTCAAAAACATGTGACTCAGAATAATTTTAGTCTATACATCACTCTATTGAATCAAAATCTCTCTCCTGTGCATAGTTTACTGAGAACAGAGGGGTAGTTTGAGCTCCACTAATTTTATCATACTCACTGGAGCTATTCTTCCTACACTAAGAGCAAAGTTCATACTGTTGGAATGAGAGAAGCACAGATAATTCATGGGATGCTATGAACTCTGGCGAGTTACCCTATTGGTCTTTTATAGCAATGATATCAGCCTTTCTGCCCTTCCTTCTCATTATCTTTCATTCATTACCACCAAAGCAAAATGGTTTAAATTCCAAATTTTTCCTCCTTAACCTCTGCTTTGTTCCCTTGTCACTGATTTCTTTCCTTTCATGCCAAGCTTCCATACCAACAATTTTGTTTTCCTTAGTAAAATTGGAGAAACTAGTTTATTATAGATCAAATCTCAATTTCATGTTTTACTATTAAGTACTATTTCCTGAGTCTTACCAACCAATCACATTGCTAAAAATGTCCCCATTGTGACCTTTTTTGTATACTCTTTTTTATTTGTTTGAATAAAAAGTGTCAGCTCTATACATTTGCTCATACAGTTTGTCAAACCTGAAAAACACTCCTTCCCATCTTTCAATATTCTACCTATCCTTTAAAATTCAACTTGGGTCATGCAATTTTCTTTGTTCTTCAACTCCAACGAACATCTCAAAGGAACAAACTTTTACTTGAGAAAGTTCAAAGCCTCTCTTTAGAACTGCAGACAGTATAAATACTTAGAGAGGGCTACACTCTGAGCATCAATCACACTGGAAACTACTTCGGACCTCTCATTGGGAAGGTTGTGCACTTGTCTCTAAGGCCAAGAACTTACTCACAAATCTTCTTTGGCATGAAGACTTATGACCAGATGCAAAATCTAGCTCCTGTGTCTACCTAACCTTGGGTGGAACCTTGGGCAAAGCTTCCCTTATCTCATGTGTCAAGTAGGGATACCATGCTTATCTCATGGAAGTATTGCAAAGATTGAATTAATTACAGATAAAGTGCTTCATACTATGCCTAAAATTTAGAAAGTACTCAATAAATTTATTCCTCACCACTGCCATTTAACCTCCAAAGCAGAATCAGTCTCCTCACCAGCAGATGTCTCCAACTTAATGTCATTGGAGAGGTATGAGGTGTGCTCTTGCTCTAATCATTATTTCTCATATATATGTCAGAGTCCCTGAAATTTCACTTTGAAAGGCATATTTTGTATTAAAATTATAGTATTTTAAGAGAGAAAAGTACACCTGAGGATATTTTTCTATTGTTTTTTTTTATAGAGAATGGAAGGGAGGGGGAGAGACAGAGAGAGGGAGGGGGGGAGGGAGGGAGAGAGAGAGAGGAGAGAGAGGGAGGAGGAGAAGGAGAGAGAGAGAGAGACATCGATGTGAGAGACACATCAACTGGCTGCCAATGGTCTGCACCCCACCCCAACCAGGACCTGCAACTGAGACATGTGCTTTTCACTGGAATCAAACCCATGACCCTTCAGTTCCGCAGGCCAATGCTCTCACTACTTAGCAAAACTTGCCAGGGCAAAAGACAAATATCTTTAACAGGCAATATAATAGCAATCCATCTTTAGGTGTAAGTGATTTAATCTAGCATTCTGCTTTTCTCTACTGTGTTGAAAAAGTTGTTCATGGGTAGCAATCAGATTGTACCCTAGAGTGCATGCTTAGTGTTTTTGAGAGAGTATGTCACATAAAGTTAAGGTAATAAGTAGACACAATTGCAATTAAAATGGACAGAAGATAAAAGGCTACACCATATTTCCAGAATTAGGGAGTTAGTGGGAAGAGAGGTATTACTCCCTAAGGTGTTATACCTGTAGGGAGCTTCCCTTCTTTCCCCTTCACAGAGTTAACCAGAGATTCATGTCATGCCCTACAAAGTCAGGACATTTAGTAGAAAATCCCTAACATTTTCCTTCAATAGACCATTCAAGAATGGGGGTGGGGGGCTTCATGGTACTCTTGGGAGCTCCAGGTCTGCCATAATAGCCAGCCAGCCCTCCTGGGCCTGGGAAAAATCTATTACCTCTTGAGGGGCCTACAGCATACCTTAATCTTGACACATCTTCTGCTTCATAATAAGCCCCAAATCACTACAACATGAAAACATTTTTTTTTGCATCACTTGACACACCAGAGGCACTTCTCCACAAAGAAGCTTCCATCAATGAGGAGCCTACTGTGTCATAGGCCATCTGTGTGGCACAGCACTACCATCCAGGGAAAACAAACTTTTTGCTATTAGAGAAAACCATTGGCAGCCATCCATGCTGGCAAACTGCTGTGTATATGTGCACACAGAAAGATTTCCTATCAGCAGGGGTTTGCTCTCCTGTGAGGAAAGATGGCTGTGTTTCAAGAGGCACCGGGAAGGAAAAACTGAGTTCAACATCTCCAATAATAACTAAGCAACACAGGAAGGAAACCAAGCTCTGCTGAACTGGGCTACCCAAGGTACCCAAAATGGACATGAAACAATGACTGCCATGACATTTTTAAATCTAGGACCAAAGCCATAAGATTATGTATCTCTTAGATATGTACATGGCCTTGAGCATGTAAAACGAAGTCAAATGAGGAAGGAGTCTAAGAGGAAGGAAATATGTGCTATGGTACACAAGGTTAAAGCAACATCAGAATAACTGTATTCATGGACACTCACAGGCCATATGAATTAAAAACAGCACATTAGGAATTTTACAGGAAGGAATTTTGTTGGTAAGAATACTCAACGGCCAATTTGCAGGATACTAAAAGCAGCAGTAAGCTAAAATCCTACCACAACACAGGAAGTTCCCAGCTAAGGGAAAAACCTCCCAGAAAGTCAGGATGAAACAGCAAACCTGGATTATGAAGGAGTAATTTCTTATACCCACATGTTTTGTGACATCTCAGCAATTTGTCCTGTGGTGCTTCTTCAGTAGGACCATAGTTTTATTAGAGAATGTACTGGAAAAAGTCACTGCCTCGCCCTCATACCAGCTCTGCTAGTCACAAGGGGCACAGCCTGGCCCGTCCCACCAGGTGCCTCAGCACTGTCCTCTACTATTGGTATCATCTTTCACTTCTGCTCAACATGATGGCCTCAGGGCTAGAGTTCCAACTCTTTTCATGATGTTCTACTCTTTGTGCTAATTGTCAACCAAAAATTACCTTCAGGATTTGCTGAGTGGCCTCTCTAATCCTGAGTGTAAGAAATTTGTTTGTGAACAAGGACAACTGTTTGAAATAAATGGCAATTTGCAGTTTTAAATGTCTCTTTATGAGGAAAGAAGGATTAATATTCACTCAAAATCAGAGTAATGGTTATGAAACAATTTGAGCAAGGGAAAAGTAAAACAATAGCTTTTGTCCTACTGCTAAGTGGTTTGACTTATTAAAGAGTAGAGAGACCAGATACACTTAAGCTATTCTAATCAGTAACAATGAGAGGTTTTTGTACTATTTGGCTCAAATGTGACCTGTCTGAGATTAGGGTACCCATGTGCAAAAACGTTTTCCCTAATTAGCAAGTACATATAAATTAGTGGGGCTGCCAGTAGGGAATTTTAAATATTTATCTGAAAATGAGTAATTGAATTATTTGCCAGAAATAGGAAGCCTGCAATGAACTTCATGGGTTACTGTTCAAAAACTAAGGCCTGCACAGCACCCCTGAAGTTTGCAATGGGGTAGCTACACAGACCCATAACCCACCTCACCTGGAAAGGACATACAACTAGTGTTTTAGAGAAGGGATTAGAGTCCCACTCTGTATTTTACTGTTGTGTGATTTTGGGTGGTGGGCACACAATGCAATATACAGATGATACATCATAGAATTGTACACTTGAAACCTATATAATCTTATTAACCAATGTCACTCGAATAAAATTAATAATTTATAAACAAAAAGAAAATAAATATAGCAAAGGGAAAAGTATTTGAAGTACATGGCATAATTCTTCACTATATCAATGCTTCTTAGCCCACACCCAAAGACGACCTAAGACCTAAAACTCCTTGGCCGTTAAAAATGGCTGTAAAAATGCAATACAATTCACATTGTACTAATTTCCTTAGGTCAGCAGTTCTCGTGTTTACCTGGCAACATGCAGGATGTGCTCCCGATATTTCTCTCACTATTAACTTCCCTCTCCCTGCATCTCACAAAAACCACTAGTCAGGTGATATAGAAAAGTAGGCAAGGGAAGCAATGGGGTACCTAAATTAGGGAGAAGAAACAATTTCAGAGCTATTAATTTCAGCAGAGGATGGTGGCTAAGGAAGAGAGAAGGACTGACTCTCCATTTCAAGCTGTAAGAGCCCCAAACAAAAGAGCCATGGACAACACTTGAGTATCTCACTAGAGTTTTGATTCTTTTTCCAAACCCCTTCACACACTGAATGACAGTCCCTACCATGATTCTGATAAATCCTGTTCCACATATCAATGCCCTGTGGAAGATACATTTCCTTAAACAAATAGGCAGAGAACAGGCTGCTTATAATTTTTGAGCATCTGAAACTATTTACTTAGTTTCTGTATTCAAGTAAATTTATAAACAAGTTGGCCTCTGGTCAAAATTTAAAACTTCAGAGTAGGAATACACATTGTCAACGTTAGGCCAATACTAAGCTACATGACTGATTTCTAAAATAAATAGGCAGAAATTTCTCAATACAGATCTCAGTTTCTAGACATATCTCATATGTCAGATTTACAAAACAAACCTAAATATCTATATACATATAAAATCCCAATATGCAAATAGACCAAAAGGCAGAACAACTGAACAACCGGTCACTATGATGTGTGCTGACCACCAGGAGGTGCGTGTGGAACATGGCAGGCATTGGCAGCAGGCTGCAGAGCCTGGAACATGGCAGGCGTCAGCCGCAGAGGGATGGTGGAGTAGGTAAGTGAGGGCGCCAGACAAAGGCGGGCGCCGGTCTGTCATCAGGGCAAGCCTCTGGTGGTTACTGAAAATTCTTTGTTCCCACATGTGCCACAGTCCCGCCTGGCACTCGCACCCGCTGCCAGCACCCAGCGCCGGCCCCAATTGCTCAGTGCCATCAGCAGGTATGAGCAGCAGCTGCCAGCCCTGATCGCCCCTGAGGGCTTCTCCACCTCTCTCTGCTTAAGCTATTCTAATCAGTAACAATGAGAGGTTTTTGTACTATTTGGCTCAAATGTGACCTGTCTGAGATTAGGGTACCCATGTGCAAAAACGTTTTCCCTAATTAGCAAGTACATATAAATTAGTGGGGCTGCCAGTAGGGAATTTTAAATATTTATCTGAAAATGAGTAATTGAATTATTTGCCAGAAATAGGAAGCCTGCAATGAACTTCATGGGTTACTGTTCAAAAACTAAGGCCTGCACAGCACCCCTGAAGTTTGCAATGGGGTAGCTACACAGACCCATAACCCACCTCACCTGGAAAGGACATACAACTAGTGTTTTAGAGAAGGGATTAGAGTCCCACTCTGTATTTTACTGTTGTGTGACTTTGGGTGGTGGGCACACAATGCAATATACAGATGATACATCATAGAATTGTACACTTGAAACCTATATAATCTTATTAACCAATGTCACTCGAATAAAATTAATAATTTATAAACAAAAAGAAAATAAATATAGCAAAGGGAAAAGTATTTGAAGTACATGGCATAATTCTTCACTATATCAATGCTTCTTAGCCCACACCCAAAGACGACCTAAGACCTAAAACTCCTTGGCCGTTAAAAATGGCTGTAAAAATGCAATACAATTCACATTGTACTAATTTCCTTAGGTCAGCAGTTCTCGTGTTTACCTGGCAACATGCAGGATGTGCTCCCGATATTTCTCTCACTATTAACTTCCCTCTCCCTGCATCTCACAAAAACCACTAGTCAGGTGATATAGAAAAGTAGGCAAGGGAAGCAATGGGGTACCTAAATTAGGGAGAAGAAACAATTTCAGAGCTATTAATTTCAGCAGAGGATGGTGGCTAAGGAAGAGAGAAGGACTGACTCTCCATTTCAAGCTGTAAGAGCCCCAAACAAAAGAGCCATGGACAACACTTGAGTATCTCACTAGAGTTTTGATTCTTTTTCCAAACCCCTTCACACACTGAATGACAGTCCCTACCATGATTCTGATAAATCCTGTTCCACATATCAATGCCCTGTGGAAGATACATTTCCTTAAACAAATAGGCAGAGAACAGGCTGCTTATAATTTTTGAGCATCTGAAACTATTTACTTAGTTTCTGTATTCAAGTAAATTTATAAACAAGTTGGCCTCTGGTCAAAATTTAAAACTTCAGAGTAGGAATACACATTGTCAACGTTAGGCCAATACTAAGCTACATGACTGATTTCTAAAATAAATAGGCAGAAATTTCTCAATACAGATCTCAGTTTCTAGACATATCTCATATGTCAGATTTACAAAACAAACCTAAATATCTATATACATATAAAATCCCAATATGCAAATAGACCAAAAGGCAGAACAACTGAACAACCGGTCACTATGATGTGTGCTGACCACCAGGAGGTGCGTGTGGAACATGGCAGGCATTGGCAGCAGGCTGCAGAGCCTGGAACATGGCAGGCGTCAGCCGCAGAGGGATGGTGGAGTAGGTAAGTGAGGGCGCCAGACAAAGGCGGGCGCCGGTCTGTCATCAGGGCAAGCCTCTGGTGGTTACTGAAAATTCTTTGTTCCCACATGTGCCACAGTCCCGCCTGGCACTCGCACCCGCTGCCAGCACCCAGCGCCGGCCCCAATTGCTCAGTGCCATCAGCAGGTATGAGCAGCAGCTGCCAGCCCTGATCGCCCCTGAGGGCTTCTCCACCTCTCTCTGCTCCTGAGGGGAGATTGGTGCAGCATCAGCCACTCGCACCCGCTGACAATGCCAGCCCCACTTGCACCTGCTGCTGGCGCCAGCCTCAATCACTCCATGCTTTCAGTGGGTACAAGCGGGGCATGGGAGTGGCGGCGGTGGTGGGAGAGGGGCTGCCAGCAGACAGGGGACCTGGGGGGCTGCAGCAGGAAGGGCCAAGCTGGGGTGTGGAGGATGGGCCAAGACCCGCCCCTGTGCACACAGCAGCCTTGCATCCCACAGTTTCTTTTAAAGTGCACAAATTCGTGCACTGGGCCCCTAATACTCTAATAAATGGCTCTAATACAGACCTGAGATGAAACATAGAGGACTAAGGCAGATAATAAAACCTAGCACGCAGAGGTTTTTATTGTGCTACTTAAGTCAACCTGCATGACATTCACATAGAAGCCTCCACAGATAGGTAGTATGTGCCTGGCCATACCACACACAGATAAGGGCACTTTCCCTGTTCAGTAAAAGAGGACTACAGATTTTTAAAAACAGAAATGCCATGACAATTGTTCCCAGGATGAAAAGGCCATGTTTGGTGCAGTCTCTCTGGAACCATGTTCATAGTCATAAATGGGCCCTCATATATGTGACCAGGATTACTCCATAAGTCAGCCTCCCCACAGTCATTTAAGCACAGTAATTACCTGTGGGGAAGCACGGGACTTGGTTGGAATGTCTGCAAGGAGGATCCTCTGAAAGGTCGGGGGCCTCTGAGGGGAACTTGCTGAAGGAAGCAGCCCCTACCTTGACTTTTCCAAACAAGTTTGATCCCCCAGGATGTTTTGCTAGAATCTCTGTTTAGTTTTTAAAGACCCGACCTTGTAGAAGCATGTGCTTTCTCAAGCATACTTACCCTGAGGATTGTGTCTAGAGCTTAATTTTAGTTCAAGCTGTTATTACAATAAAAAGCCAATGAGGCAGGCGAACAGGCCTGCTTTTACTACTAAAGTAAAACAGTCCCTTAGCCCTCTCCTTCATAGAAACCTGTGTCAGAGTAATCTGTTCATCCATTGCTCAGAGTCTGCTGGTCAGCCCTGGGAAGGTGGTGACCCCCATGTGAGGAAGCCAGGAATGCAACGAAACGCAGCGGAACCCTCGAAAACGAAGAGGAAGAAAATGAAAGTAACTGTGCAGTAAGTGATTGGAGCCCGCTTGGGATTTCCAAGTTCGAGGGAATTCTTTCTCAACTAAGGTTTCATAATGGGACAACAGTTGTCCACAGGACAGCAGCAATATAACACAGTGCTGAAACAGTTATTAAAAGCAGGTGGTACCTCTATTACAGAAGAACTAAAAAGCTTATTGAAAATTATTATGATTTATAATCCTTGGTTTCCTGATGCTGGAACGCTAGACCTTAATCTATGGGAACAAGTGGGCAGGAATTTAAAGAGAAATGAGGCCCAGGGAAAATGAGTGCCCTTATCATCACTAACTATGTGGGCTCTTGTTCGCGCTGCATTATGCCCACTTCATATTGAAGATCAAAAGCCTACAGAGCAACAGGAGGATTTACTACCACCCCATCCTCCTGAAGCAGAGCCTGCAGAGCCTGTAATACCTAAACCCCGCCACTGGAGAAAATTGTTCCCAATCCTCCTGCCTCCGCGACCCACAGGTTGAGAACCGCTGAACTAGATCCTCAGTTATGGGGTCCTGTGTCAAGCAGCCATGTTAGGAGGAGAGCTTTTGGCTTGCCCAGTTATGCAAGATCAGCAAGGTAATAGAATTCATGAGCCGCTCTCCTTTAATACCTTTAAAGAAATAAGGAAAAGTGTTAAAGAAAATGGGGCTAACAGTACATTAACAAAAGGACTCCTTAATGCCTTGTCTGAAAACTATCACATGACTTTTTGGGGCTGGCAAATTTTAGCCAAGACAACCCTGGATGCCAGTCAATATTTATTATGGAGAGCAGAACATGATGAGACCTGTGAACAATAGGCTGGTTGTGGGTGTTCACTAGCCATCCCACCCAGGAGCCCTCTGGGCTGCATTCTAGCTCTAAGTCCTTGGCACTAAAAAACATCTTCTGAAAAATCCATGGAAAGGACTATGGTTTATTAAGTCTTGTCTGTAGGTTGTGCACCCCTATAAATGTTCATAGAGTGTCTCTGTTAATTGTTGTTTTGTGTCTTTGTTGTTTAGTTTAATTTGTTTAAAAATGGGGCATATTTCACTTTGCTAGAGGCCCCAGCTACGTGTAGCAGGCTGAACCTGACAGGGATTACAGGAACTTCCCAGCAGCTGCCAAGAACTCTTAATCTTGGGGACCTTCCTGCTCTCCCTCTCAAGACACCAGCCACTAGATAGAAACTCTTAGGTAGTAGAAGTTCTTGTCTGTCTGTAATGTAACTTGGTTACTGATTAATGTTCTTTACTTGCTTTCTTATCTTTGGAGGACTTAGTTTGCACTTCACCATTTTATGAATATAGGGAATCCTCGGACTCTAGTATTTAGGCTTTGTGCCACTCAGAACACATTAATATTAAATAAGATTCTAAGGTTAATGTCCCAGTCCACCCTTTTATAAGTACTCATTCATTTACTGTAGGGGTTTTTTTGTTTCTGTTTTTAAAATCTCTTCTTATATATAAGATTTCATATTGTTTGTCTACTCAAAAAGAGAAAAAACATGGGAAATAATTATTTATACTCCCCCAAAATTTATCCTAGGAGGCTGGAGCTACAAAAGTGCCCTTAAATAGGCTGCAAAAGCGGCAGCAGTGGAGTGGCGGGGGGGCGGGGAGGACCCTCTCCTTGTAAAGAAAAAATAGTACTTTTACACTAAAGCCATTAAAGGCCCAGGAGTTGCTGCAGTCCCGGGAACAAACCCCTAGGACCTGCTAACTCCCCACATACACACCCACCCTTTCTCCAGCCTCCTAAGAGTTGTCAAGGTCATGTTATCTTTTTTATGCTTCTTAAGAATGTGAGTATATTTTCCATTGGAAAAATAAGCCTATTTCTAAAACTAAAGGAAAAAAAGGGGGGGGGGTTCCTTTG
>NW_005370552.1:338182-355770 GCF_000412655.1 Myotis brandtii | reverse complement strand
GGAACTTGATTATTTTAAATGAATACATTACTTAATACTGTTTAATAATAATAATAATGCATAATGTTTTAGTCTAATATATTTGACTACCTTCCCAGGGTTGAATTTTAAGAAACTTTTTCTTGACCTAGAATTGGCTTTAAATTATTTCAGTAGGCTCTAGAATGCCTCAAGTGTTTGTTTTCTCTCTCATAAAGAAAAATTTTATACTTAAAATATCTGGGAAAATCTGTCAAATAAGGAAATAATAATTATATTCTATTTATATATGCATATTAAATAAAATCTAATATGCTTTCATTTATAACTAATTGTAAGTTATAATATTCTGGAATATTGTGTTTTACAGAAAGGACAAGATTCCATATTATTTACATCCTATATAATAGAATAAAAGCTCTCTAGGGAGATCTTTGATCTTCTGCCCTAGGAACTCAGCAGTAGCTTGTCTCATCATTCCACTGAAAGCCAAGTTGCTCAGAAAACACATGGTCTGCCAGTAACACTTACTAATGGGAATAAATAAAACTGAGGATCATCACACTTCAGTGTTTACAAAGTGCTGTCCCACCCTCAAAGGGCTCTCCTTAGAACTCCACAGCCTCCCTATGACATGAGGAGGGGTTGTACTCAAATAAAAAAAAATCTGCAACTCAATTGAGACTTGTTCAAGGCCAGCCATCTAAGGTTGTAGAAAAGCTAGATGAGAGCTTGGCTCTTCAGACCTCAAATCTTTGATTCTGTCTCCTACACCATATTGCCTGTTATATAAATGAGGAGAAAAACAGCTCTTTATTATCCTCAGTAGGCAAGGCTATCCTGAACAAATTAAAACAAGTGTACAACTCATATTTACATACTGCTTTGTGGATCACACCATCACAAGCTCATCATCAGGGAAAGAAAAAAACTGGATGAGTTAGAGAAACCAAAGTTAAACATAGGCATGAGAAATAGGTCTGTTTTTCTTTGCTTTACCACAGTCTTCCTTTACACTCTACTGAAGGTGAATTGCCAACATGGTTATCAATTCTTCCACTTTTCCAAGAAGACTCAGTCCTGATCTAATACAAAATATCCCATACCAGCCAGAGCTTTAACCAAAGTTACTCAGAGCCTTTCAGTTCTGGGCAAATCGAAGAAAGCTTAGATTCTAAACCTAAGCATGAAAATTTTCAAATTCTCTTTAAGAACTAATTTCAAAATCAATAATCAATAGACTGTGATCTGGCCAAGGCCTGGTAACCTGAAATTCTTGTCTTGCATCAGGGATCAAGAAGCAGAGTAGTACATTAAACTAGTTCTTTTTGGCTATAAAAAGCCAAGCAGTAGATTGTAAATGTAGAAGTTATTTATCTCTAAAGCATTCCCTAGATAAAAATTTTGCATCTGCATCTGTTTCTGAAATAAGCCTCATTGGAAACTAATTACATCAGCAAAACCAAGTGGGTTGGGTCAACACAATTACCATCAGAGTTGGATGCTGTTTCTAAATAACAAGTGACTCAGCAATTATTCACTCATTCTCATCAGAAAGCTACTGTTTTTGTTTATTAATTTCTGAAAGGTCATAAATGAATATAATACAAAATGTAAAATACACAAAGATATTATATGATGAAGAGAATCTGCCTTCTACCCGGAACCCCTAACCTCCCAGTTCCCTTTCCTGGAGCCAACCACCATTACCAATTTGTGTTCAGAGGACTGTTTGAAAGATTTTTATGAGAATTCTTCTGACCTTTCACTCTGTTCCTTATAATCATAGATCTTATTCTTTTTGTCCTTTCTCTAGCTTCATTTTTAAAATATGTCATTCAAAAACACCATGAAAAATCGGGTTCTATAAACTATTCTCATGTGGCTGTCACGGCACATAATATCTTATTCAGAGGTTTAGGTTTGGTTTACTAAGATTATTTCCTTGGGAGAGATCAACCAAAGGACTTGTATGCATGCATATAAGCCTAACCAATGGACACAGACACCAGGGGGGTGAGGGCATGAGTGAGGGGGGTTGGGGGTGTTATGCCCAGACTCTAAGATCCCCAAAGACAGACCACCAGGGAGCCGTTACCGATGCAAGACACAAGAGAGTCTTTATTCAAGCCCGGGCTTGGCTCCTCTACCCTCCTTACCGACGCAGCGACAAGTGGCAGAGAGTGCGAGCTTTGTGGGTAGAGGGGTTTTATAGGGGGGTTGGAGTAAGGGGAGGAGAGAGGACTGTGGGCCCTGCCGATTGGCCAGGCGCAAGTCGGTGTCTTGTTACACAGGATGTGGTCGTATCTATGGTGTGCACTTCCCTTGATTGTCATTGGTTAGTTTAAAGAAATCCTAGGTGTGGCTAGCAGAGGCTTGGGCTTCCGGGAAGAAGCTCCTTGCTGAGCACATGGCTGCTGCCCCAAAATGGAGGATTCGGGGCAAGATGGAGGGCGTAGCCCTCGCCCTTTCAGGGGTATTGGGGGGATGAGGACACATATGTAATACCTTAATCAATAAAGAAATTTTAAAAATAAGGAAATAAAAAAACCTACCAATGACAAATAACCAGGTAAACCTACTTAGAACTTCTTAAACCATTATGTCAAATGAAGGTTAAAAAATTATATTTAAGAGTAAAAAATAAAATTACATATGATGGGCTGATATTGTTTAAAAACCAGTGAAGCAGTATGTTCTAAGGGTAAATTAAAATGTGTAAATGTCTTTCTAAACCTATGCTATCCTTACTAACACACAGTCCTCATATCTGAAGCCTGCTTACATCAGGCATATCTGTTTCTTAGAGTAGACAGTAACTTTTTGGCAGGCTGTAAGTACATATCTACTGGGCTTTTCCTATGTGCTAGTCATTGTGCTAAATGTTGGGAATAGGCAGACAAGTCAATACACCCTTGCCCTGTCCCTCAGGAACTTCCAAATAGACCTGAATAACAATAAATACAACACACTCATTTATCTAGCACAGAAGATACCATTGTCTTAAAGAAAAAAAATGGGAAAATATAAAATTTTTAAATTAGGAAAATCTGAGTAGCTTCATTTTTGGTTTGAATAACTCACTATTTCTATAATTATTTGCATTTCATCTCCCAATGTAGGTTTTTAAAAAAACTTCTGAATTTATTACTATCTACAAGCCCCAAATAAAAAGATGATGCATAAAATGCAGGAAAACCCCAAATAATCCTAAAATTCCATTGTTAAATTGTATAAAATTTTGCAGTTTAATCTCAATGTGCTCTGTGTTGGCAAGCCACGAATACAAAATAGAGAATGTCAACACTGTGGAAGTCACAGGACTGCCTAGATTTACAGTCTAAATTAGGAACTAAAATGACAAGATGTCCTTCCTGAAAACAGGCTCCTGCCCTTCACACAGCTATCAACCCCTTAAGGCTTCTGTGGCTCTAAAAATAAGTAGCAAATAATCATTTCAGAAACAATACAAAGACCTTCTTTAAAATTATTTTTATAGTTGACATACAATATTATATTAGTTTCAGTTGTACAACATAGTGATTAGACATTTATATACCTTACACAGTGATCATCCCAATAAGTCTAGTACCTATCCAGTACCATACAAAGACCTTTTAAGAAGCTTTCCAAGAAGAACCCTAAGGCCATGACTGATAATCTTCCCCATCTCAGCTGCCCTTTGAAGTATAAGCAAGGTGAGGGCAGGAAGACTATCTCCTACACAAAGAGAACACCATACTATTGCTATGTTCTTTTAGGAGGCGCCAAGTGCTCTAAGCTGAGTGAACACAGCAGGGCTGGGCAGCAGTGTGGGGTTCATGTTCTGGCATCCCAAATTCCAGCAGGGCAGACTATAGTGCTACATTCCTGGCACTAGTGGGACCCAAACAGCTGCCATGGCTACTACTATCTCCACCTTCTGGTCAAGCAGCTGGACATTCTTATTCAGGCTCTTGACACTAACAGAAAACTGCATTTGTGGGCTGGCTAAGATTTCGGAATAAATGGTAGGTAACTTAACAATGCCAGCAAAATGATCAGATTCTGAGATTAATATCTCAGAGCAAAGACAAGATGGGGATGGAATCTTTAGTAAGACGCAGGTGTAAGAGGCGCACAACATGCTCAAAGCCAGCATTTCAACCAACTGCCCAGTCTGTGCCAGCAGGCACACCTCCCACCCACAAAAAGACTCTTACTACCCACTCTCATTTCACACAACCAGAATCTGTGTCCACTATCTCTTGAAGTGCCTGCACCTAGTACAGTATTTTTCAGAGAATTCTTCCTGTTAAACTGCTGAACTCATTAAGAAAGGAACTTTACATGAATTATTTCCCGCTAGCTGAAATAGTACCATTTTCAAGGGAGCTCTCTGACTAGGGGTACAGTCTGAAAAGCCAGAACTGAGTGAAAGACTTGTGGGGTACTAAACCTTCCTTACTCTCCTACACTCACTCAGACACAAAGGACTGCTCCTCTGGAAAGCAAATCAGAGGGAAATTAGGTCTTAACTGCTCTGACTTGATGGTAATTTCCAGATACACTATATCAAGGACACCCACTCATCTGTCCCTTTGATTTTTACACATAGAAATAAACCAGTAAAAAGGAAATCAGCTTGCTGACAGTCTAGGGCTTATCTGAATCTCCCCATATTCCGGAAATGTACAAACCAAGTTTGCTATTCTGTCCATAGAGGAACAACATTTGATGGAGCAGAACAGCTGTTGCCAGTTAAAGATCTACAAGGAAGTAAATGTATAATGGATTGCCAACTTAATGAGTTCTCACTTACTAATGTGCTTATTGAGATCTCTGCACTCCTGATTCTTTAAAACCCATGCTGTTTTCCCAGTCTCTGTTCACCCTATAGTCCCTCCCACACGGGTCTAATGCTCCCTGTCTCTCTTCTCCACCTTCCTACAACTACACTAAGAGCTTCCAAGGTTTAATCATCCTCTGTTGCAAATACCCTTTCCTTAGTCCATGCAAACTATTTTTATGATCATTTCAGATTAAGTCTCCCTCCATCCCTTTGGTTTTTCTCTTTGACATGAGCAGACAAATAGTAAAGATAGAAGATGGCAATGAGCTTTCCCCAATATCCTGTCTCCTCCTGTCCCTACCACACCCTATAACAAAGAGGCTATTTATCATTATCTGGTCAAATGGGTGGGTGAACCTCATAAAATGAGGGTTGGTTTCCCTAAATCAGCGGAGAGGAGTCCATAACAGAAAGGGGTATTCCAGGAAAGAAGAACAAATAATGCACCCATGTACGGTGTTCCTCAAAGTGTGGTATTAAGTCTTCTTGCTGGACCAAAATTTTGGAAATGTGTTAAAAATGCAGATTTCTCAGTCTAACATCAGATCTATAGAACCAGTCTCTTGGGGTGAACAAAATATTTGTTTCAAAGGAAAATTCTGTATCATGTACATATAGCACATCCTTCTAGATTATCAGGTTCTAAGCTTTCATTGCCTGTGCTATTTTGCAACTCTCTAAGTTATACATAACTGGCAGATATAAAAGCTGTCATTGTACAGTTTTTATTGACTTCCTTCCCCCCTGCAGAAAAAAAAAATCAGTTTTGCCTCCATTTGCAATTTAATTCCTTTACTCAATATAAATTTATGCTTTTTTTTTACTTTTTCCCTTTAAACTGCTTATAACATGTGCTAGGTTCCCTAATATGAGTAAAATAAAATTGTTTCTATCTCTCTCTCCCTATCCTTTCCTCTCTGAAATCAATAATATATTTAAAATAAAAAGGTATAATATAGGTGATTCTTCAGCACTACAAAGGGGAACAATCAGCACTCTGTGGCAAGGCTGGCAAAAGACAGCTTCATTTTGTAAAGTTTTCTTGGAACACAGCTACACACATCCATTATTTATTGTCTATGGCAGTGATGGAGAACCTTTTGAGCTCGGCGTGTCAGCATTTTGAAAAACCCTAACTTAAATCTGGTGCCGTGTCACATATAGAAATTTTTTGATCTTTGCAACCATAGTAAAACAAAGACTTATATTTTTGATATTTATTTTATATATTTAAATGCCATTTAACAAAGAAAAATCAACCAAAAAAATGAGTTCACGTGTCACCTCTGACACGCGTGTCATAGGTTCACCATCACTGGTCTATGGCTACTTTCAAGCTACAATGGAGAACTTGTGACAGAGACCCCATTGCCTACAGGTCTAATATATTTATTATCTGACCCTTTACAGAAGCACTGTACCAACTCCAGCTCTTGATGACTAGCTTTCAAAAATCTGTATATTAATATAGACCTACCTTAGAAAGTTGTTATGCTTCAATGAGTTAATAGACATAAAACTCTAAGAACAGAAACTAACTGACAGTAAATGCTGTCAATTAGTGCTATAGTAGTAGAGCCCCCAATTATACATCAGTTGTTATAGTAGGCCTTTCCTTCATCTGTATTCCCACTAGACTTTTCAATCACCATGCAGTTTGGGAATTATGCCTTCCCTGTTACTGACACAGAAACAATACCAGAGAGGTCAAATGACTTTTCCAAGAACCCAAGGTGTGGGCAGAATTGAAACCTATATCCAAATCCAAAGACCAGGCTTTTTCCAGTATAAGTCCTCCCACCCAAGATCTAAAGGGATAATGACTCCAAGATTAAGGTCTGTGGTGGCAATTTCTTCTACATTTCTCTTCTGATTAAAAACCTGGCTCTGGTATAGCAGAGTTTTCTTATATGAGACACCTAAATATTTTTCATTGGGTAATAAGAATGGAAGAGATGATATTCCTGTGATGAAAAATGTTAAAAAAATAAATTAAAATATAAAGTGAAGCTATTTTATTTCTCCCAAGTAAAATACTTAAGGCATATGTTACCCATCGTTTTCTCACCTAGGTAAAGATCTAGTTAAATCTGAAGGCCAGTACTATAAAGCAGTTTACAGAGTGTCCTTACAATGTTCTTTTCTTTGGATCTTGAGGAAACATAAAAAGGCCCAAATGTGCATTTTAAAACAGCTGAAATTGGTCCAGCACTCTTTTAATCCCTTTAAGTGAAAACTGTTCTCTCCATAGAAACTAAAGATAATCACCAACTTACACCATATACAAAAATAAACTCAAAATGGATAAAGGACTTAAATGTAAGACGGGAAACCATAAAAATACTACAGGAGTCCAAAGGCAACAAAATCTCAGACATATGCCGAAGCAATTTCTTCACCGATACAGCTCCTAGGGCATTGGAAACTAAAGAGAAAATAAACAGATGGGACTACATCAAAATAAAAAGCTTCTGCACAGCAAAAGAAACCATCAACAAAACAACAAGAAAGCCCACTGCATGGGAGAACATATTTGCCAATGTTATCACCGATAAGGGTTTAATCTCCAACATTTATAGGGAACTCATACAACTTAACAAAAGGAAGATAAACAATCCAATCAAAAAATGGGCAAAGGACCTAAATAGACACCTTTCAAAAGAGGACATTCAGAAAGCCAAGAGACATATGAAAACATGCTCAAAGTCACTAATCATCCGAGAGATGCAAATCAAAACAACAATGAGGTACCATCTCACACCTGTCAGAATGGCTATCATCAACAAATCAACAAACGACAAGTGCTGGAGAGGATGTGGAGAAAAAGGAACACTCGTGCACTGCTGGTGGGAATGCAGACTGGTGCAGCCACTATGGAAGACAGTATGGAGTTTCCTCAAAAAACAAAACATGGAACTCCCATTTGACCCTGTGATCCCACTTCTAGGAATATATCCCAAGAAACCAAAAACACCAATCAGAAAGGATATATGCACCCCTATGTTCATAGCAGCACAATTCACCATAGCTAAGATTTGGAAACAGCCTAAGTGCCCATCAGTAGATGAATGGATTAGAAAACTGTGGTACATCTACACGATGGAATACTATGCTGCTGTAAAAAAGAAGGAACTCTTACAATTTGCAACGGCATGGATGGAGCTGGAGAGCATTATGCTAAGTGAAATAAGCCAGTCAATGAAGGAAAAATACCACATGATCTCACTCATTCATGGATAATAAAGACCATTAGAGATCAACCGAAGGACTTGTATGCATGCATATAAGCATAACCAATGGACACAAGACACTGGGGGGTAAGGGAGGCCAGGGGATCGTTAAGGGGGGGGGAGGAGACATATGTAATACTCTTTGTAATACTTTAAGCAATAAAACAAAATTTTAAAAAAGAAACTAAAGATAATTTGGCTTGAAATACTGCATTAAAATGTAACTCCAGCTAATTTCAAGAGTGCAGAAGCAAGTTGATGTTTCTTTGCATTAAAAAAAATACACCTTGTTTTTAGCTATTTGTGCTTTCAATTGCATTCTTTTAGGCAAAAGACTAGCTATAATTATGGGAAGGAATATAAACAATTTTATTCTTAACAAGCAAGTAGCCATTCTTAGAAAGCTCACTAAAGCTGAAACCTGTTATATTAATAATACTCTGAACCATAAAAAAATGGGTCTCATTATTTGCCAATACTTCCGATACTCTAATATTCAAACCTATCTAGTCCATACTTAAAGCTATTGGCAATATTACAGCTCTGAAGCATAATTTTTTATATATAATTTGTTCTGAAAATTGGTTTGAAAAAGGTTTGCAAAAAAACATAATAAGTAATTCAATCTCTAAAGACTGTAAATATCCCATTGCCATTGCCACCATATTTATTTTGCAAATCAATGGAGTCACGCTGTTGCAGTAAAAAAGCAAAACTGTCAATAGGGAAATGAGATGCTAGTGTTCTTGACATTGAATGGGCAATGAGTTACCTAGCCTTGTAGCCATACACAAAATAAGGCCTTCATTACAGCACAGTCTCACCACTATGACACATTCTACTGGGTGGGCCAGAAAACTATATATGCTTTGTTCTCCAGATAGATAGCACAACAGTGCCTATGAATGACCTTCAGCCACACACCAAATTAACAGGGAAGCATGAGGCACTGCAGCTTGGAAAAACAGGCGCTTCTCACACTCAAAGGGTGCCACATTCACTTTTCAAAAGCCCAGACAAGGTTACTCAACCCAATATATGTGGGAATATTTTTCTCCTTGAAAGTCCAATTTATTCAAAGACCCCCACAGAATTCATTGCCTGTGCTATTTTGCAACTCTCTGAAATCCATTAACAAGGTATAAGGAAAGCATTTGGCTTGTTTAAAAACCCTTCACAGGGTTTCAAAACCCAAATCTTGGGCTGAATTCATATCCCAGGACTACCATGTTTTAGCAGTGATCTTGGGTGCACTGCTTTATCTGAGTGTCACCAATTTTGCCTTTTGTAAACTAAAAGTAACATCCATTCCCACGTGCATGTCTACACATGTAAAGGGCTCAACAGCGCCTGGCACAACGGTGTTCAATAAATGGTCAGATACCTTGTTAATGGACTTGGTCTTTGGCTTCAAATAGGCAGAAATGTACTGGATCCAATAATGTATAAAGAAGAGAAAAGTTCCAGCTTCCAGGTTAACTTGGTGGACTAACACATGCACCTAATTTTACCCTCTTGTAACCTCACTAAGACCACATAAAAGAACTGTTTTTTTTGTAAAAGACAAATCAAGGAGAAAAGGAGAGGGAGCAACAGCAACCACGTTTTGGAAGTTGCAAAGCAGAAAGACAAGCAGTAACTACCTCAGCAAGTTATCTCAGACCATCAGAGAAAAAAGCTGAACATGGGCACCAAGCTGCTCTGGAACTGGGGATAAAGAGGATAGCAAAAGTGTAAATGTCTGGAAAGAAAGCTCTATTCCACTGACTGATTATCGTTTCCCTGAATGCCGTGACATTTCTGATTCTTGGAAGGAAAAGAGTTTACAAGATTCCAAAGAGAAAAATATCAGGTCATAAGTAGCTTATCAGGAATCAGAATGGCTTCACACTTCTTGACAGCAGTAGTAGAAAGAGAGGACAACGGAGAAATGTCTTAATTTCCCTACAGAATTTTGATTTCTAACTTGGAATTCTATTCCCAAACTACTGATCAAGCATGATGATAGAATAGACATTTTCAGGCATGCAAGGCCTCAGAAAATGTACTTCCCACATACTTTTTCTCACAAAGTTACTAGACGGTATGCATCACCAAAACACTACAGAACCATCAGATATGCTCATGGTGGGGAGCCCGATTTTTCTTTGGATTCACTCATGGCCTTGCCCACCCACTTCCCCAGAATAACCTCATGGCACCTGAACTCAGACTTCTCCAAGATACTTGGCTCACTTCCCTTCTCTTTGGACCTTCATCAGCTAGCAGCATTACCTTATGGACAGCTAGGTTTTTTCTTGCTACTTGGTTTTCAAAACCAAAACATACATACATGGGGACACTAAAAAAAGTAAGAAAATGAGCAACACAAGTCAGGTAGTGATCATCTCTGGAGGGAAGGGGTATCATGCAACTGGGAAAGGATGCCTTAAAGGAGCTGCTATTGTCCCATTTCTTAAACTGGGTCACAGATTATATTACAAGTTCCACAGAATCGGTATCATTTGTCTCTGCTGTCCTCCAAAATAGCCATAGACAGAGTATTCCAATTATCATAATCCTTTCATGAGCCCCAAGACAGCAGTCACAGAAATGCAATTCCAGAAGACACTTTACAACAGGAACAAACAGAAACAGGACTTTTTGTAATTAGCTTTCATGTACATCCTACCAGTGGGATTCCCATGAGCCAACAGGCTTTTGAGACAAACTGAAATGTCTAGTCAGAATAGATTGTGCTCACCATCTTGCTGACATGTTTTAGTCTTATTTGAATAGACTGGCAATTCTAAACTAATATCCCAAACAACAGCTTCACTTTTCCAGCATGATTCAGATGAAACAGCAAAAATTTTTACCATTAACTACTGACCCATGTTTCGTAGATTTCCTTAAATGTTATGTATGCTATGCTCATACCACCATGACTAAAA
This sequence comes from Myotis brandtii, assembly GCF_000412655.1. NCBI lineage: Eukaryota > Metazoa > Chordata > Mammalia > Chiroptera > Vespertilionidae > Myotis > Myotis brandtii. The sequence goes on along the minus strand of NW_005370552.1, from coordinate 344,797 downwards.
GTCCTCTTCTTGAAGGGCAATTTGCTATTCAATTTTACAAAGCTGCTCCAACAGAAACAGCCATTCCAAATTCTCATGTGCTTAATGTTTCTCTTCCATGTCCAGTCAAAGAAAGAAAAAAAACACAGTTCTACAGTTCTCACAGGGAATTGAAGATGCTGCAGCCCAAGACTCTTGACTCTGTTCAACCATCTGGCTGAGACATGACTTTTCTTCCCTACTGCTCTTTTTCTGGTAAAGTAATTACCATCAGTAATAAATCTTCTCCTAGATCAGAGTTTCTCAACCTTGGCCAGGTGAATCACCTGGGTAGCTTTGAAAACTACTGTTGCCTGAGGCCCACTGGTTTACCAGGTGAAGGGTCTGTCTGATCTACTTCAGTTTGAAAAGCCCTCTAAGTGATTCTAATATGCTGCCAATGGTAAGAACTATGGTCAACTGGAGGATAATGGTGAATAGTTTCTTCCTGTTATAAACTAACATTTCCTATAACCCATCACTGCTGTGTGCATGCTTATATATGCCAGGCAACACAACTAAGTTATTAGGAGCACACAATCTTGGGTTTGCCAATCCACTTTGTCACTGGCTAAGTATTCTTAGGCAAGTTATATAATTGTCCTATGCCTCAGTTTCCTCACTTGTGAAATGGGCTAATATTAGTACAGATAACTCACAGGATGGTGGGTATTAAATTAGTTGGTAATCACAGCATTGGCTATGACATAGAACATGCCTTAGAAATCTTTGTTAAATACATCAAGCCAGTTTCTGTCAACCCCCAAAGAGAAACTGAAAAAGAAATTGGCAATTGTATTAACTAAAATAATTCAGTATCCAAAAATAAAATGTTCTTCAGGATGCCAACTGCACATTTTTTGGACTAAAATCACTCAAATTTTCTGTACTACCTTTTATGTTTTATAACTGAATTTCATCCAGCTCTGGTGAAAAGGACATTTTTGAGGTCCAAGAGGGACATTTAACATAACATAGCAACATTCTTTCTTGCTGTGTCCACCCTTCCTTTCATCATTCAGACATCCATGTCTTTGTTAATAACCTGGTGTGAAATCAGAGCACTCTATTTGCAGGAATTGGCAAAAATGGATTTAGAATTCCAAGTTTTTTTTCAAAGGAATACATCCCTGTCTCACTTGGAAGATAAAGCAGTAGTTTTTCAAAGGATTCTCTGTACAGTTGTAGGAAACAGAGGTCCCTGAATTTTTTAACTTTATTTTTTTCTAATGCTGTATGTCAAGCACCATGCACAGAAATCCATTAATTCTAAAAGACATTTAAAATAGGAGATCAAAACTGAATGTAGTCTTGAAAAGTACGTGTGAACCTATATTTGGCTGCATGGGCTTTTCAACTGCAAGAATAAATATAAAGTAGTATTTTGAAAAAGATATTTTCATACATGCAGCTCCTAAGCATAGAGGAAGCCCAGTGGTAAACACTTTAGTGTCTCACCCACTGTCTTCCACTAATAATGGAACTGGCTGACCAAGGCAGTGCAAAAATGCTGCAGAAAGGTTGTGTGAAGAGAGAGCTTCAAATAATATTCACCAGCAACACTTCAAATACATCCAGTTTGATAATGTTTTCATTCAAAAACCAACACTTAAATTCACTAATGCCATGAAGCAGTTCTTAAAAATATTAAAAACTTATTTTGAAACATGCAGATTACTAATCAAACACTGCTAAGAGAGTGTGTAAACAGGCCCAACATTTCTACAGGGCAATTTTGTACTTGTATCTGATTACAGAGTGTATATCCTCTGACCTAGGATTCAGCTTCTAAAGTCTTATCCTTAGGAATTAATGGGGCACACAAGTAAAAATGCATATGCAAGGAAGTTCATCACATTGTTTAATAGCAAAAACCAATAACCCAGGAATAAAAGTATCATAGAACACTGGTTATCTAGAGGATTCCTATGGTATAGAAATGTATTTAGCAAAATGGAAAAATATCTGCAATACTGTTAGCAAAAAAAAGGTGATTAAATAATTTGGATAGCTGGACTCCATTTTTGTAAAAAATAAGGATACTGATTATAGAAAAATGTATGAAAGGATGTACTACAAAATGTTAAGTAATGGGGTTGTGGGAGTTTTCCTTTGGGGAGTAATTTCTAATTATTTGATTATGTATGGCTGGTAAAATTAAATGAATGATTAAAACATGAAATAACATTTTCTCTCAAAACTAATGCATGGTCATGATTTGGTTTCCCCATGTTCAGGATGAAAGTGAGTCCTAAAGATTATTGAGCAATTAAATGGCCAGTGCTCACATCTGGTCTCAAGCACATGCCTCAGATGTGAGAATATGAAATCAGAGAATTGTAGAACATTGGAATTAAGCATGGCTTTCTAAATTTTATAGATAAGTGCTACCAAAGGTGTGGTTGCTTAGCATTGCTTGTGTGCTTATTAGAAACTAATGGCCCTATGCATGAAATTTGTGCACATTAAAAGGGGATTAATTAGAGGAAATATTTTAATATTGCTATTTGCCCTTTCTCTATAATAGAAGTGTTAGAGATGAAAGAAAATTAGTAAAGTGTATATGAAAATCTTTCTCCTGTCAGAGTCTGGGGCACACCATGGGACCCAGAGTCGAGTCCCCACCCACCCACGTGTGCCTCAAAATCACGCAAGACCCTGACCTGGCCAACCCCCCCCCACTGGGCTAGATCCACACTTGGCCAGTCCCACCCTTGTCAAGCCCTGCCAGGCGGGGGGCACAGCCTCAGGTCCCCTGGCCCAGCGCCGGGGCAGGGGGCGTGGCCTGAGGTCCCCCATCAAGCCCTGCCAGGTAGGGGGCACAGGCTCAGGTCCCCCATCAAGCCCCACTGGGAAGGGGCACAGCCTCAGGTCCCCCGTCCTGGCACCAGGGTGAGGGGTGAGGCCTGAGGTCCCCCGTCAAGACCCAGGGGGGTGCACAGCCTCAGGTCCCTGCTCATGAAGGCTTGTTACGGGAACTCGGCCTCCGCTGTGGGTGCAGCCATCTTGTGTTATGGAAACCCCCGCCTCTGCTGTGGGCACAGCCATCTTTGTGGCAGAGTGATGGTCAATTTGCATATTTCCTCTTTATTATATAGGATGTTAATTCTCAGGCCTTACCAGAAGCCCATGTATCTGCAAGTTTACTAGCTTTCCAGGTGCTTAGAGCTACCCTAAGTGAAAACTACTATGAATAAGAAACCAAAGCACAGTGAGGGTACAGTTGTCTTCACAAAAATGGAGGGAAGAGAACAGTTTTCTAAGTGAGACATCTAAATAAAGCTACATTACTTCCTCTGTTTCAACATTTACAATATTGTACCTGCAGGTCTCTGGATTATCTTTCATTCTTACCTGTCTTTTCCTTTTTACATTACTACACTGGAAAAACTGGAAACCAATAAAGAGCAGCCCAATGCAGTCTCTAAAGCATAAAGAAGCATTTAATTCTAACTGTTTTTACAAATCACTGGATTAATGAAATTCATCACACACCAGAGTTCTGGGATGTCAACTGCATGCAAATCACATTCAACCAGCTAAAGTTCAGCCTTCTACATTAGCTCCCAGGACATCGGAGCAGCAAGCATGACTAGCATGAATCTATAAGAATTGGAGCCCCTTATCTTATTTTCTCAGGCTCTCCTACTCTACATCCACAGCAAGATAGAGAGAAGCTCTGAACTGTATGCAGTTCTATCTCACAAAAAGCTGGATTCCCAAAAGGTTCATTACTAAGTCATTTATTTGAAACCTGGACACATTTCCTCATACAAACAATGTTACAAATTAACTTCAATTTCAAATCACAATAGATTTACAATAAAACTGATACTATAAAAAAACTAGCCAGTTAAAAATGCTTCTACTAGGCAAAAAAAAAAAGAAAAAAGAAAAGTTCTAAGATTCAATTTAGGTGCATCTTCACAAAGAAGGCCTTTCTTGTGACAGTGGCTCCCCTGAGTGTGGGGGTCATAGTAACGGCATCTGGTAAGGTAGAATTGTTGGGGGAAGATGTCCTTTGTGGCATTTATCTCCTCCATAATACTGACATTATGGACTCTAGATTCAGAATCCCATGATTAAAAGATCTCTCTTACCATATCAGCTGATACACTAAAACTCTAAATGAATACCTTGAGGAAAACTATAGCTGTGGTAATTTATCTTACACATTTTCCAACTACCCCTCCCTCTCCTCAGTTGGGCTAGGTGCTTTCTCTTTGTAATTCTCTTTTCTGTTTGTCACTGATTTTTTTTCTAAAACATTCCTATTTATATTTCCTTTTAAAAAGATTACTTTTTAAATATATTTTATTGATTTTTTACAGAGAGGAGGGGAGAGGGATAGAGAGTTAGAAACATTGATGAGCTAGAAACATCAGTCAGCTGCCTCCTGCATACTCCCTACTGGGGATGTGCCCGCAACCAAGGTACATGCCCTTGACCGGAATCGAACCTGGGACCCTTCAGTCACCAGGCCGACGCTCAATCCACTGAGCCAAACTGGTTAGGGCAATTTTTAGAAATGTCACCCCTTTGTCTATTATCTATAATTTTCCCAGGTGTATTTTCTTTGTTTATTCATTGTGTTTACCGTGTAAGAGTTCTTCATTATTATACAGATTGGTTTATTAGTCATTATAATTATTCACTGCCTTTACTGCCTTATTTTCTGCATTATAATTATTCACTGCCTTTACTGCCTTATTTTCTCAAGAAGACACAAAAGTGATTAAGTTATATGCCTCAGACACTTTTCATAAAAATCCCTTTGCCAGACTGTCCTACGATTTCTCATTCAGAAAGTACATTCAGCATGCCACTGCAGAAACTTGGTTTTCCTCCATATTCAACTCTCATCCCTCATCCCTCATTCCAGCAATCAGAAGCTCTGCATCCATTTTACTGAAAGCATCTGGCAACTCAAAAGTCTACCGTGTGAGACTAATTAACACCCACAAAATGTCACACCTCTGGATATCCATGCTCTTGTGTAGTCTCCCCTCCAACAATGACTCTGGGCATGGTGATATGACTTGAGTAGGCCACTGGGAGTCTGGCAAACTTAATGTAGCTAAAAGCAGGAAGAGTGTGTGTGCATTACTTCTGGGAACTCTTCTGCTAAGATGTGCAAAAGCCCAAGTTGGCCTCCTAGAGGATGGGACAGAATGTAGAGATAGTCCCTATTGCTACCAGAGAGAACACAAAGCAGCTTTCCTCCTAATTGGGAGAAAAGAACATTGCTTTTAGTTGGAAATTATCCAGATTTAATCAGGCAATAAGTTAATGACACTTGCTAGCTACACAGAGAATAGAAAGGAGGCTTGGAAAACACAAAAATATCGGTAAATTATACTCTCTCAGGCCTCCTATTTATAGGTCATCAAATAGTAAGATTCCACTCTTAACTGGGTTGGGCAGACATGACAGAAACAGCTGGCAGAGCTTAAGAGCTTCCCTTGCAGACTGAAGAAACAGAACAAAGGGCCAAAGAAGATAATGGCAGCCAGCAAGCCCTAAGTGATGTACTTTTCACAAATGGACCTTCCATTTCTGTGCTGTACAAAAAAAGAAAGTAGGGGGTTGGGGAGACAAACAAGATCAAGGGAAACTTAAGACTCTTTGTCTGCTTAGACTTCCCAGCTGGGTACACAGCTCACCCAAATATCTATGCTCTCTGGCTGTTACTAAAAATACATGGAATAGCTCTTTCAGGAGGAAAATGGTCACATATCACCAAGGAGACAGGAAGACACTCATGATATGGTTTTTTAAATGACTTAGAAATCCAAGCAATGCTTGATTCTTTTCTCTGAACTCTGCCAACAGGGTAACTAAAGCTCCTGCTTAAAGAGAGATAGGATTCAGATAGAATTTTGTCTGTGCACATCTGATACTAGGAATCAGCTGAAATCTAAAGTGCCTTAAAACTAGCTCATTGTGAATGCAGACATTCTGGCATGAAAACTAAAAAACGCTGCCACAGAAATAAAAATGCACAGTGTCTTGCACCAATTGCTACTAGAAAGAGATTTCAAGGATTCTAGCAGAAAAGGGAATGCAGGATTGACAAGAAACAGCATGAGAGATAGTGCTGTTTGGGAGAAAGTAAAACAAAACCATTTCAAATAAAGAGCATTTCTCGTAAAATTGGAAGACAGGGCTCTTTTTCTGTGGTATGAAACACAGAAGAGATAGGATGCATATTTTTCTCACAAGCCACACAGTTGCTTTTCTTTGAATAGTGTCCTTTTCTTTCTGCTGCCAACAAAATGTAGGACAAAATGGGGGACTCCATTAAAGCTGATTGCAATTCATCTCCACAGCTCTAGAACTTCATTGACTCAAATAAGACCTGGTATTTGTGCATTGTTTCCATTATTTTCTCATTTTTGTAATGCCTGTTGTTTTTGAATTCACCACCATTAATATTACATTTTATTTTTATTTATTTATTTATTTTTTAAATTAAATCTTTATTGTTCAGATTATTACATTGGTTCCTCTTTTTTCCCACTATAACTCCCCTCCACCCAGTTCCCACCCCACCCTCAGCCCTCACTCCCCACCCACTGTCCTAATCCATAGGTGCAC
>NW_005370552.1:334738-336656 GCF_000412655.1 Myotis brandtii | reverse complement strand
GGATCAACAGGGCGGGGCTAGCAGTTATGGCTGCTCTCAGTCTTGCCCTCAGAGGCTCTGCTTCTCAGTGTCCTGGTAATCACTGCAAGCCCCTCGGAGAGAAAGCTGCCCTAGAGTTCCGACCGATGCCAGACAGTGCCGCTTCTCCCGTATGAGTCTGGATCCCTAGAGACTCGCCCGGAACTGGAGCTCAGAGCCTGAGACTCCCTTCCGATTGAAAAGGACAACCGCGCCCTCAGCCACCAGCCCGCTTCGCATGCACTCCGCACCTTAGTATTTTACTTCCACACTGCGCCTCCTCTGAGTCTCAGTATGCTTTTCTCTTTCCTTCTAGTTGTAGAATTTCCACTCAGCCAGCCTTCCTGTGGTTCTGGATGATGCGTGTTCCGTCTTTTAGTTGTATTTTTGAAGTGGTTGTTCGAGGCAGCAAAGTCTGGTGTTTACCTATGCCGCCATCTTGGTTCTCCTTAAATATTACATTTTAAATTTGGTCATTTTATTTAACTTCTTCCCCATATGAAGTATTTAAAATTCTTACATATGTGCTTGATCCACTTTCAAGAAATGGCAAAGTGTACAGACTCCCCTATAATTTCTAAATAAGGATTTTTTAAAGTATAGAACTCGGGTAAAAATAATTGAATAACTCAGTATGATCAAAATCCTTGGTTCATGACCACTCATCATGGCCTTCCTGTTTATTTGTGTTTATTATATTAACACACACAAACCCACTACCTAACATGGAGATTAAAACATGGACAATAACATATCTCTCTATGTGGTCTCTAGGGAAGGGCTCTTATACCTATTTTTTAAAATATATTTTCATTAATTTCAGAGAGAGGAAGGTAGAGGGAGAGAGAGATAGAAACATCAATGATAAGAATCATTGATGGGCTGCCTCCTGCACGCCCCACACTGGGGATCAAGCCCACAAGCCGGGCATGTGTCCTGACCGGGAATCAAATCCTGACCTCCTGGTACATAGGTCAATGCTCAACCACTGAACATTTCTCAGTCTCAACACTACTGACATTTTGGGCCAGATACTTCTTAGTTGTGGGGGCGGGGGCTGTCCTGGGACTTCTAGGATGTTTAACAGCATTCCTCTACCCACTGGATGCCAGTTGCACCTTCTCTCCTCAGCTGTGACAACCAAAAATGTTTCCCAACATTGTCAAATGTCCCGGGGTGGGGGGAAACCACCCCAGGTTGAGCATCTTTGCATTAGATCCCTACAGCAAGCTCAATTATGTAGATTTAAGCTAAAGTGAGTGGTGGTGAAAATAACAATCCCAGAGAAAGAAAAAAATGGAGAATGTTGATGACTTTAAGGTTATGTAGGACACTTTCAAATACAGGCAATCAATGCAATCAATGCCTTCCTCCACAACTAATGAGCACAGGCAAATCTGGAAACATCTCAAGTATTATTTTCCCACATGTAAAAATAATTGAATAACTCAGTATGTTTTACTTTCTCCCAAACAGCACTATCTCTCATGTTGTTGTCATTAAATTTATGTGTGCGGTTTTATCAACGCCTTCCTCTACAGCTAATGAACACAGGTAAATCTGGAAACAGCTCACATGTTATTTTTCTACATGTCATTAAATTTATGTGTGAGGTTTCATAACCATAAATCATCACCATTGACCTGCTTCTCAGTAACTTCATAAATTGGTCATTTGTTCCAGTAGAACATGAGGGAATTAAATAATTGATCATATACTCTGAGGACAGAATGGAAATATGCACTAGACTTTTAAGAAATGATTTTTCAAGGAATTGACTCTTTAAAACCTAGGTCTCTAAGTTCAACCTTTTTTTTAAATTAAATCTTTATTGTTCAGATTATTACAGTTGTTCCTCTTTTTTCCCACCATAACTCCCCTCCACCCAGTTCCCACCCCA
>NW_005370552.1:315292-334613 GCF_000412655.1 Myotis brandtii | reverse complement strand
CAGAGAATTGTCAGTCCACTCCCTTTCTATGCCCCTGATTCTATTCTATTCACCAGTTTATTCTGTTCATCAGATTATTTATTCGCTTGATTTTTAGATTCACTTGTTGATAAATATGTATTTGTTGTTCATAATTTTTATCTTTACCTTTTTCTTCTTCTTCCTCTTCTTAAAGGATACCTTTAAGCATTTCATATAATACTGGTTTGGTGGTGATGAACTCCTTTAGCTTTTTCTTATCTGTGAAGCTCTTTATCTGACCTTCAATTCTAAATGATAGCTTTGCTGGGTAAAGTAATCTTGGTTGTAGGTTCTTACTATTCATCACTTTGAATATTTCTTGCCACTCCCTTTTGTCCTGCATAGTTTCTATTGAGAAATCACCTGACAATCTTATGGGTACTCCCTTGTAGGTAACTAACTGTTTTTCTCTTGCTGCTTTTAAGATTCTCTAAGTTCAACATTTAGTCAACTTAAAAGAAAAACCTAAACTACTTCCCACTAATTACATTAACAAAATTCATATTAAATAAAGCTGTATGTAAAATAGACTGTGTAAAATGCTAGTTTGATCTAGTTCATCTCCTAACCTATTAGATACCAGGTTAAAAGAATTAAACTTTTTAATAATTCCACATTTAGAAATATATTCCAAGGAAATTAACCCTAAAAGAAATTAGATAAAAATATTCAAAACCTTCCTGATATCAAACATTGTATAATACCCAATTCTTAAAACTGAGGCAAAGGAAAAGACATAATGCTTTATCAGACACATTGATGATGATTTAAACATGAGTTTCTAGTCCAATGCCTGGTCTCCAAGCCACTGAGCTCCAGGTAATGGTGCTAAGCAACAAGATTCAGAAAAACCAAGAAGCAAGCACAGTCAGATGCATAAATGACATGATTAACAATTACATACTTTGTACATATACAAATTATTATTTATATGCAAATATTGGATGCAAATATTGGATACAAATATATTTTTAGAGTTATAAGAAATTACATTTATAAAAATATTCTTAAATGGAATTAATTAATCAAAAATATTTCAAATCATAGAAATTATGGGGGAAAATAAGATGCATTTTTATGGGGAAAGGAAATAATTCCCCAAAATTGATATAATGGGCAACAAACATATGAAAATATACATTTCCTCATTATTAATGAGGGGAACACAAATTAAAAGAACCGTAATACTATTAAACATCCAGTAGACTGGAAAAATATTGAGAAATTTAACAAGACTAAGCACTGGAGAAGATGTGAAACATAGGCAAAAATAAAGCAATAGAGTTTTCCTACAGAGTGACCCCTGATCATATCGTCTTCTCTCCTATTGCAAGTCCACACTTGAATAACATCAGCTGGAAAAACCAGAAGTCAGTGTGTTTAGGATGATTATAATTGCATAGATATGAAGGTACAATGATAAAGTGAAGTCATGTTCATCAGGGGCTTTTCTAGATGTGAACTGATTCTACAACTAATATTTATCAGCCATGGAAAATTTTGAGTTGACAATAATATTTAATGGTTAAAAGTTTTTATTGTTATCATAAAGCAGGATTCTGTATTTTAGTGGTATAATCATAAAATAAAGATAGAGATAATATGTGTGAATAACCCATGAAGACACATCCATTAGGATAAGAGAAAAATAAATGGAGAAAATTTCAATGTTAGATGTAAGGGAAATGAAAAAGAAGGAAAGGATCAAGCAAGTTCCTGAAAATAACAGAATGGCCCACCCTATTTTCATTAGCTTATACCAATCACAGTTATATTTAAAAACAAAATGCTTTATATCATGGCCAACTATTACTTGCCTATGTGTAGGTTAACCAGACAGGTTTTTGTTTTTTGTTTTTTACATTTCTACTGCACTGTTTATATACCTCCCTTAAAGAGAAGCAAACAATAAAAACTTCGGTTCATGTTTTTTTAATGCTAAAAGAACTGATAATCAGGAAGACAAACCTGGTGCTGCTGCCAGTGGGGAGAGTGGAGGGAAGGTGATGACAATTCAAATCAGGTTAGCAATGATCAGCAAATCGTGAATAACACATTGATTTCTGCATCATCTGAACTCTAAACTATAGATCCTCCTTATTCTTCAGGTTGCAGTTCCAATGTCATCTCCTCAGGGCGGCTTTCTATGATCACTCTCAAGTAGGCCCCTATACCATTATCTTATGAACTCTTTCCCTTGGAGCACCTATCACTAGGAAGAGGGCAAAGAGGAAGGAGACTGACTCCAGAGTGGCAGGAAGAGAAAGGCTGTCAAGAAGGGCAAGGTTTCCTAGAGAATTTGACACTCTAGTCACGCAGTGGTTCTCAACCTTCTGGCCCTTTAATACAGTTCCTCATGTTGTGACCCAACCATAAAATTATTTTCGTTGCTACTTCATAACTGTCATGTTGCTACTGTTATGAATCGTAATGTAAATATCTGATATGCAGGATGGTCTTAGGCGACCCCTGTGAAAGGGTCGTTCGACCGCCAAAGGGGTCGCAACCCACAGGTTGAGAACCGCTGATCTAAATCAAGAGTAAAAATAACTTCTCTATCTCAGACTACTAAATAAATCATTTATCAGCTAAAAGGGACCATATCTGCCTTGGAATTTGTTTTTGCTCAATATGAAAAACAGGAGCAAAATATAACAAAAATGTAATTGTTTCATGATCAATACACTAGTAACCCTCTCATGTGGTATGAAGACAGATATATATATACCAATGTTCACCAACACATCACTTCTTTACAAATAAATAGGAAATAAGTGTCCATGGACAGGAAAATGGATAAATAGTGAGATAACCATACAAAGAGTGAACTAGATCAAAGGTCGGCAAACTTTTTCTATAAAGGGCCACATAGTAAATATTTTAGGCTTTCCAGGCCATACAGTGTCTGGCGCAAGTATTCAACCTGCTGTTGTGGAGTGAAGGCAGCCATAAACAATATGTAAAGTTTATTTACAAAAAGTGGTAGCTTGATAGATTTGGCCCATGGGCCACAGTTTTTCAACCCCTAAACTTGAACCACATCTATCAACATGGAAGCATATCAAAGAATGCCTTAAAAATGCAAGTTTCAAAAGAATATATAATGTATGATTCATTTATACAAAATTTTAAAATCTGAAAAGCAATACTTTATAATGATTATGGATATATACGTATAAGTAACTGTTTAAAAATAGGCTCAAATGACAAACTGATTTTATGACAGAAAGAGATATATGGACATCAACTAAATTTTTCACATTTCTTTAAAAACTAAACGCCCAAAGCAAATAACACATAATGACAAAATCTGATAAAGCTGAGTGGTAGGTACAAAGATAATTATCATATTATTCTATGTCTTAGTATTATATTTAAAATACATTGTAAAATCTTTCTTTAATGCTTAACAGGAACAGGTAGTTTCCTTTATTCAGAAGACCAAGTTAAAGGCTTAAAAAGCAAGTTAAAATATATTTTTGCTCTGCATTAATTTAATCCAATCACTACAATGGACTAGGTCAAAGAACTGCTAGATGATTAAAAATGACATAATGTGGTGAAAATAGGTACTCCATCTTAGAGAAACAAAAGAAAACTATATACTATAAAATGTCCAGAAAAGTTTGGTTTTTAAAACAGCATTTATTGTTTTCTTAATTAAAAAAGTAAGTCATGTTATATGTAGGGGGACAGAAAAAAACTTAGGGAATAAAGAAAAGCACAAAGAAAAAAAGTACCCCATGGATTTTCTTACCACCCCACCATAATCATTAACATTTTGATATGGGTCTCCCTTCGGGATTTGTTACATGCATTTTTTTCTTTAAAATTGTATACCCTATATACATATTGTTTTGTAGACAGCTTATTTGAATAGCCTTTTAAAATTAGAGTATCCATTTATACACCTTTCTTTTCCTGTATTTTATCTCAAAATAATTCCCATGCCAAATACACAGAAATATTAGCTTAAAAGACTTTGATCTCAGTCCCCGATGATGAAGAGAAGTACATTTCCCCTCCATTTGTTATGTAGGCCAAATCAAAGCTTCCCAAAGGACTCATTGAGCCACCACTCAGAGAGCTGCCTATTATAAGCCATTTGTAAAAACTAACAGGCTAGCTACCACCTCTGTATACCAGGACTATTTTATGAAGAATACAACATACAAAGCAGTTACTTATTTATCCTCAACACATCTCTGAAAAAAAATAAAATAAACTGCCAGCCTCACTTCGCAAATAGAACAGCTGCTGTTAATGAGATTAATAAGTAACTTGCTACTACCCTGTAGCAGAACCTTCATCCCTTAAATAAGACTTACTGGAAATTCAGGCTGCCATTATTGCTGCTAGCTGGATGCTTTGCTATACCTTTTACACCTATTATCATCAAGCAATTTAGCATCAATTGCATTTAACTCTGGGCTCACTCTGTAGTTGAAAAGAATACTGTTTATGATCTCATGTCTCTTACATGGAGATATGGGCTTTTCTCAATTTGCATTTCCACATCAACCACCTCTTTCAATTCTAAACCTGCCTTTCTAATCGCTTCCAACATTCACGTAATCAAGGAGAGTAACTGTTAGGAAAAAGAATGGTCTGCTGTAGAACTGTCCAGGAACCTACACAATCTAGTGACCAGGAGTCCACTGTCCCATTCAGCTGATCACCACTCTCATAACTTAGGTTTTTCCTGCCCCTGCAACTTCCCCCAGTGTTTCATTCTCCTTCTGTCCCTACACCAGCTGTCTCTCTTGTATCTCAAGTTCAAATGCCTAAAAAAAGAACTGTTCCACTCAGACCTTACAAGCCTGATCATCTCAAGTTCCACTGACTAGCCAACAAGCAAATATCCAAGGGTCCTCTTCCCCAGTCAAATAACTGTGACCATGGTGGATGGTGGAAAGGGTCAGGAAGTACAGAGATGGCCAAAAGTAAAGAATCACCCAGGTCTGCTTTTGTCAGCAAAAACAAAAGTGTGCAAGCTTCTGAGAGCTGGCCTATTTTTTAAAATCTATTGGTACTCAAACTAAACACATACAAAATTGAACACATCATGTTAGTCTCAAATCACCTCTTCTGAGGTCTGCATTTCCATGAGTGCATAACTATCACACTGGTTTTTCAAGCACATAATACTGGGGTTCTCACTCACTCACAAATATCCTTGCCACAACATAAAATGGCTTTGCACTATTCTTTGTTCCAGTTCCCCCAACTCCCAACCCCCGTTGACCTTTGTTAAATCATATCGTCACACTATGCTAAACCTTTGTTCTTTCCTAGTTAACCTGGTTTCATAAGGTTAACTTCTTGCCTGAACTTATTGCCTGGATATTAAGGTTAACTTCTTGCCTTTCTTATTCCAATCTTACTGTTTCTAGATTAGACATACGAACTGCTTCCAAAGTTACCACTCCCTGCTCAAAAATATGGCCTCAACCCAACCTCAACTCTGCCTCTCCACCTGTCAGCCAAAATAGGTCCAAAGCCATAACCCATGAGACCAACCCACAGTAAGGCCTATGCCTACTTGGACCCATCACATGCTTTGTCCCTTATTACAGCTAAACTCACTCCTGTTCCAAACAAAGAAACCATAGTGCTCCCTCCAGACTTCTACTTATGCCACTTCCTCTATCCAATAGTCTTCATTATCCTCCCAGAGCACCATTTGTCAAAGTCCCATCATTCTCCAAGGTTGATTCCGTCCACATGACCTTTCTACATTCCACAGCTAGATGAGTTCTCTCCTTTCATCCCATAGCACGTAATTTAAACTTCTAATACTTCTAGTCCAATGCTGTCCACTAGAGATATATTAGTAAGCTATATGTCTAACTTTAAAATTTTTAGCAGCCACACTCACATTAAAAAGAAGCAGGTGAAATTAATTTTAAAAATATTTTATTTAACTCAATATGTCTAAAATATTACCATTTCAACATGTAATCAATAGAAAAGTTGAGATATTTTACTTTTTTCATATTAAGTCTTCTAAATCTGATGTGTATTTTACACTTAGAGCACATCTCAATTTGGACTATCCATATTTGAACTGCTCCACCCAGCCTCCGTCCCCCTCCCTCTGGTCATCACCACACTGTTGTCTATGTCCATGGACTACGCATATATGTTCTTTGGCTAATTTCTTCACCTTTCATCCAGTTCCCCCAACCCCCAACCCCCGTTGACCTTTGTTAAATTATATACACTAGAATTTATTTCTGGGTTCCTTATCATTCCACTGACCTATTTGTCTATTTCTATGTCAACATCATATTGAATTGATTAGTGACTTTATAGTTGTGTTAGTTATTTATTGATACATAGCAATACTAACCACAAATGTTAAAGCTTAAAGCAACACACAATCATCATCTCATAGTTTCTGTGGGGTCAGGAATCTGGGCACATCTTAACTGAGTCTTCTGTTTCAGGGTCTCATAAAGCTTCAATCAAGGTAACAGGTGGCTGCAGTCTCATCTGAGGCCTAAATGGGGAAGGATTTGCTTCTTAGATCATTTGATCGTTGGCATCATTCTGTTGTTTGCAGGCTGCCAAACTGAGGGCCTCAGTTTCTTGCTGGTTGTCATCCAGAGATTGCCCTCAATTCCTTGCTATGTGTCTGTCCCTTTCCATAGGACAAATCACAACATGGAATATTGCTACTTCAAAGCCAGCAAGGAACAGAGACTTACAGGAAGATAGACATTACGATCTTATCTAATGTGATCATGTACATGTATTCACATACATTCGAACACTTTTGATGTATTCTATTAGTTTTAAGCAAGTCACAGGTCGTGCACACTCTCAAATGGAGGAGATAACACAGGGCCTAAATACCAGGAAGTGGGGTCATGGCAGCCAACTTATAGTCTGATAAATAGTAAGGCACATACTTACTCCCCTCCCCAAATCACTCTTGATTTCTCAGGCATTTATCCTTCTGCATAAAAAGTATTATGTTTTCAAATATCACCCCTTCCCCTCAAAAAATTCCTTGAATCTGTTCAGATCACATTTTATGACCCTCAATAAGATTTTAATTTTCTTCATATACTAGTTAAAGTCTTGCCTGTTAATTTTATTCTGAAGTATTTCTGCTGCTACTGAGACCGAAATGTTTTCCTCCCTCTCAATTTTCTAAGGCTTATGCTAAAATAAAGAAAAGCAGATAATTTTTGTATTTTTATTTTGTATCCAACTATCTTACCAAATTCTTAGTATTTTTTAAACAAGAATCTATTAGGTTTTTAGTATACAATAGCTAAATCTCTGTAAAGATAATTTCATCACTTCTTTTTCCAACATTGTTATCTTTTTATCTTATTGTACTTACTAATTAAATCAAAATAATAAATAATGGTAAGCAAGCATCCCTGTCCAGTTCCCAACTGATTCAAATGGATTTAGTAGTTTACTATTTTCTTGAACAAGTATTTACTGTTGGTTTAACATTTTTTAATTGAAATCATTGTTAATTAAGAAAATAATGGTAAATACTCCACCCTGAAAGAAATGAAACATGATTCCCCCACTCCTTAAGCTAGGCATAGTGACTTTTTTCCAAAGAGTACAGTATGGAAAGAGTTGAAAAGAGTAATGTGGTGAAAAATTTCACAAACTATTTCAGTCAGATGATCAAGATCAATATTGACAGGGATAAGTCATGTTGATAGTATATACATTTCATATGATGTGATGAAAATGGCACCTAACCTCTGTAGTCTTCCTCTCCAAAACATATTAACCCAGTCTAATCATGAGAAAAGACATCAAATAAATCCCAATTGAGAAACATTGCACAAAGTACATGATCTGTACTCTTCAAAATTATCAAAATCATCAAAAACAAGGAAAATCTGAGAAATGTAAGGAGACATGACTACTTAATGTAATGTGGGATATTAGGTAAAAATTCAGAAAATCTGAAGGAAGTATGGACTTTAATTAATATCAATAATGTATCAATCTTGGTTCATTACTGTAACAAATGTACCATACTAATGTAAGATGTTAACAATAGAAGAACTGATTGTATGCTATAGGGAAACCCTATGCACTATTTCAACAGTTTTTCTGTAACTTTAAAACTGTTCTAAAATTAAAAGCTTGATTAAAAAGAATAAAGGAAGTAATCAATTCTTTGTTTGATTTTAAGGGACAGGTTTATATTTATTTATCCTAGATAGGAACACCCTTTTCCCAATGACAGAGCTAAACTCAGCAACCTAAACTTATATTTTTTGTTCCAATTCAAATCCTTCTGGAATCCCAGCTCTCTTTGGTTGCAAACTATAAAACTCAAAAAGTAAATCATCCTTAATTTCCAGGATAGAAAGTGTTCTGATTAATTTATATGTTTATCAAATATTGTCATAGACCCCTATGTGCAAGAAATTTTAAAAAAGCAACACTCTACACCATAAGGAATAATGTTGCTAAAACACATGTATCAAACTTTACAAAGCACTTAAATGTCACTTAACCTTCAACACTTTACAGAGGTGTGCAAGCATAGATATTCTCAATTCTGAAGAGGACACTGAGGCTCAGAGTGGCTATTGACTTGCCTAAGGTCACCTGACAAATGTTGAAGCGAGACTTCACATAGGACTAATTTTAAATCTCCTGCAATAGAAAGAAATAATTAAAAGAATATCAAGTGAGTGATATAGTTTAGAATATGAAACAAAAATTGGGAGAAGAAATCTTCAAAAACTTCATCAGAAATAGAAATTGAACACAAGTCAAGACAAAAATGTGAAAGTGATGTTTAGGAATAGTTACTGTCCAGCCTCATTATTAAGCTTTAGGTTCCTTTTCAACCCAAAGGGGTTGTGGAAAGTCCTGGTACAATCCATGGAAATCATAAACTCTTATTAGTGTTTGTGGAATAATAGAACAATTAACTGAATGAGGAATTCTATATATCACCAAACAATGTTTGAAGTATGGTAATTGAGGTGCACAAATCACCTCATTTCACTGAGAAGCAAGAATTGGTAATCTAAGACAAGAATAATTGTCTCTATTCTCCTGGGGTGGAGGGGAGAGAAGATTGATTATTCAAAAGGAATGATAAATAGTAACCACTAGAACCCACTTTTAAACCTATTTGATCAATGACAATTCACCTAAATCTAATTATCAATGACAACTCAACTTGCTTCAGGGAACATACTTCTGGAAGCCAATTACAATTAGTGTCCCATAAAATTCAATGTCAACCAATCAGCAGCAGATGCATTGCAGTGAATATGTTTCTCAAAGTTAATCAACAATGTTTTCACCCAAATAGTCATGGTTCTAAGGCAAAGGTCAACTGCTTATACCTCTGTAATCAAAGTGATCCCCAAACACCACCACACTCTTCCCAAAGAGATCAGCAATCTGCTTCACTCATAAACTTTGGTAAATAATGAATTCAGCTTTTGTGTTTTACATATTAGAGAACAGTCTCATCTTTTGACAGAGGGCAAACAAAGATGCTTAACTTCTCAGTGCAAAGATGAACAGAAATAGATTCCTGCTAACAGATGGAAACTACCCCAAACTCCAAGAATACAATTGGAGAACCTTGCCAAAGACAGACTCAGTGAGTAAGAAAAATACTAGATTGGCTACATCTTGCTTGTGGAACCTTCTCCTCAAATTAGCTTTATGGTACCACAGATCAATAAACAGGAAAGAATTCATATGATAAGAATTTTTTAAATAACAAACTGTATCATGGACCATAGAGTCACCTTCCAGGAATCAGAATCACCTTGGGAATAGTTTTATAAATAACATACCGAGGCCGCTCTCTAGATAAATTGAAACTTCACAAGAAGTTTCTATCTGTGTTTTAAAAATCCCTTTAGCCTGGCCATTGTGGCTCAGTGGTTGAGCATCCTCCCATGAACCAGGAGGTTACGGTTCGATTCCCGGTCAGGGCACATGCACAGGTTGCGGGCTCCATCCCCAGTGTGGGGTGTGCAGGAGGCAGCTGATCAATGATTTTCTCATCATTGATGTTTCTGTCTCTGTATCCTTTTTTTTCTCTGAAATCAATAAAAATATATTTTTTAAAATTCCCTTTAGTGTTTCTGATGAGCACTCTTCTATTTAGGAACTAATAGCAAGGTCATGTAAGAGTAACAGGGCCATTTTGGTTTACTAAGAGACTGGAAAGCTAGTCCAGACTTTTGTGCAAAGCAGATAAAACCAACAGGCCAATGCTAGATACTCCCTAGCTATCTCCAGATCTAGGAGATTCCAGATGAATCAGGCCTGCTATTATATACTGAGTTCTCTTTGCATTAATGGTTTTCAATCATACTTGTAAAGCCAAATCAACTGGGAGATTATTTTAAATATACCAATGTTGATACCCCACTCAAGACCAACTGAATCAGATCTGTTAGGGTGGTCTAAGCCAGTGGTCAGCAAACTGCGCTCGCAAGCCACGTGCGGTTCTTTGGCCCCTTGAGTGTGGCCACGAAGTTTCAATCGCACTGTATGTGCACGCCCACACGTGGTATTTTGTGGAACAGCCACACTCAAGGGGCCGCTGTTTGCCGACCACTGGTCTAATCAAATATGTTAGGACTCCTTAGGCAATCCTTTTGAGTAAACAAGATTCACTGATGTAGATGGCTCAACTAGCACCTGTGCCTGCCCCACCCCATCTTCTAATATGACACCTGTAATTTCTCCTAAAACAGATCATGAAAAAGCCCACCATACATTACAAAAAGCTCTAAAGAAAATATTCCACAAAAGAAGTGATCTTTAATTCTATCACCAAACTATGTAACATGCTTACATGTTCAACTGATAAAATAACCTAAGAGGAAAACAAAACAAAGAGAAACTATCTTTCCCCCCTCCATCCTTCTTTTTCTTTTATGAATATTGGGGCTCTATATAAAAGAGGGCAAAATTGTTCAGCCAAGAATGAAAAGTATTCTGTCATGGCAAGGGGGGTAACAGCCCCCTCAAAAAAATTAAAAGCAGTAATCCAATGATTTGTTTCCCATGAGGAGATAACCCAAATTGGAAGCAGCTATAATGGGACCAAAGAAGAAAAGACGTAAGAAAAAATACATATAACACAAAGTTGTACCCCTGATATTTCAAGTACCCACCTGGCACCATAGACAGTTATTACAATATTATTGACTATATTTCCTATGCTGTATTTTACATCCCCATGACTACTAGTATTTTGTGACTAACAATTTGTGATGGATTAAGAAATACAAATTGGTAGTCATAAGAATATATTTTTAAATTTTTTTATTGTTGACAGTATTATAGATGTCCCTCATTTTACTCTCTTTGCCCCTCTTCACCTAGGCCTTCCCCACACTATTGTCTGTGTCCATGGGCTATGCATATAAGTTCTTTGGTTAATCTTGTCCAAGAATATATTTTAAAGTGTGTTTCAAATTGATTTAGCAGTGCATTAGTCACCAATGTCAAGGGTTTAAAATGTTTAAACAAAGAAATACAGTCACAAATGACTTTTAATTCCCAGTACCTTCTGAGGTGCTTACTTAAAACAGTATATAATGCTGAACAGTCAATGAATCACAAATAATGTAGCTCAAGGGAAGGTCAAATCAAGAGGTCTAGCTATAATTAAAAATGAAGAAAATATTTTATTCTATTTGGACAAAAATTGAGCTAGTTTCTAAGCAACAACTAAGTGGAAAAGACTTAATGTTCCCTAAATGCTATTAAAGTAGTGCACATATCCTAACTGAAAGGTGATTAAATAAGAAAAGACTGTTCAGATTATAATGTACAAGTCCTATAATAAACATGAAGGGCCAACATTGTAATAACAGAAAAATAGCCCAGCAATAACCTATTTAACATTAAGTGCCCCACTCACCACTATACTTTGAACTCTGCTACTTCCACATTAAGTTAATCTAGCAAGGTCTGAATTAGGTCAGAAGACATATGGGCCTTCACCTGGTGGATAGAAATTAGAAGAGCAGAAAAAAGCAGCAGTAACCTTCAGAGCTTCATCCCCATTTGCCACACCCCATTCCCTGATGACCAGATGACCTTAAAGAGGATGTGCCTTCATAAGCCTGTTGCTGGCTAGAACACTCTTCGTGACCTCAAAAGCTTTTTAAAATTGAAAAGTAGATAATATCTACTAGAATAGCCCGACCACTTCCATTTAGGTGCTCTACTCAATCACTCACAATCAGCTACGTATTTAATTAGGACCATGCCATGTAGAAATACAGATATAAAGGGCTCCCAGTTAAAGATGATGGACTGAAAACATCTATTTACTTGGGTCAGCTCCCAAAACTCCACTGAAATGACACTAAAAAAATTTAACCCACAATAAGAAAGAGAATGAAACAGGAGACAACCACAATAACATTTTGGAAGCTGAGAAAAAGACAAATCTTATGGCAGCTATGAGAAAAATCCAAGAATTAAATATTTGCACACAGTATTCCCAAAAGGCAGCTCCATGCACATCTAAAACTAGGGATGAAAGGGGGCTAAAATAAGGAGGATCTGGTAAAAAGCTTTTTGAAAAGCAATTAGATTCCCTCCAACTTCTTGTCTCTGGCCTATCTCACATTCCAGAACAGATTCAGACATTTATTTTCTAGTGAGGGTGAAACAGATGATCTCTGACCTAGAGAACAGAAGTGCAGTGGACATGGATTCTCTACTCGAAATAGTAGATTAAACAAAGGTTTATATACTGCATGTGAAGACACCCATATCCCTAACCTTCTTCATCCAGAGAGAAGATTGGAAAAATTTTCTGTACCAAATCTGATTGGACCATTGGAAAAGACTTAAAGATATTGACCTTGGTTCCAAAACTCAACTGTCAAATCACCTAACTTATAATCAACAAACTCCAATTTCATGCTGCAAGCTTCCAGCTTTTTAGTGTTCTACTCTTAAACATGTACAGAACAGAGAACAAATGGACACCAGAAATTTAAGGCAAGTCTGTAATATGCCAGAAAATAGACAAGTTTGGAAGAAACTATGTAGAAAAAAAACTTTAAAAAATAATTAATATTTTCAGAGGGATTTTAAAAAGATATTACACTTATGAAACAAGAACACGATGATAGATAAAGGAACATTCAGACCTTAAAAAGAGCTCATAGAAATCAACATATAAAATAAATGAAAAATGCAATTGTGACGATTAGAGGATCCATCTACAAGTTCCAACATTAAAAGAGAGAGAACAGAGAAATAAAATTTTTAAAAATTCGAGAAAATTTCCCCAAATAGAAGGGCCTAAGTTTCCTGATTGAAAGATTGCACAGGAAAGAGATGAAAATATAGACACAACAAGGCATATTATTGTGAAATTTCAGAGCACTAAGAACAAGAGTTTCCAAAAGCTTTTAGAGAAGAAAATTAATTTTTAGAAAAGTCATAAATATTTGATTTCTCAATAGTAACAACAGGAGAAAAAAGATTGAGGGTTTAGGGAGAGGGAGATGGCAACATTCTGAGGGTTAATGATTTACAAACTAGAATTCTATACTTAGCCAAACTATCAAATTAAGCGCAAAAACAAAATAAGATTTTCACACCTGCCAGGTCTCAAAAATTTAACCTCCCATGCACTCTTTTCCAGAAAGTTACTAGAAGATTTGCACCACCAAAATGAAGGAACTAAGAAACAAAAATTGAGGATCCAACATAAAAGGAGACAGCATTCCCCAGGATGATAGTAAAGAGAGATTATAATGATGTCAGCTATTTCAAAACTACAGGGAAAATAAGCTGTGCAAGCAATCACAATGTACACTACATGGCTCAGCTGTGAACAGGCTTACCTAGTCGCATTAATGCGATCACTGTAGGATGTTACAGTAAAAGTGTTACTGTAGGAAAAAGGGGGTAGGAGAGCTAAATCTTCATGTTCTATTGTGGGAAGACAATATATAATACCTAACACTGGAAAATCGAGAAGTAGTGAAATAAATACATTACTTAGAAATGAAGGTAAAATGCTAAATGCAGCAGCTAAACTTCTATTGAAATACCTGGCATATAAAAGACATTCAATGAATGTTTACTGAGGTACACTGACATGCAAAATAAACTTCCGTATGTGCCCAAATTCAAACACTATAAAATGTTAGGGACTGCTTTTTAATATTTTCCCCCTCTATTTAACCCAATTACCCAAACTTTCTTGATGACAAAAAAAAATTAACTATCATTTTTTAAAATATTCCCCAAAAAAGATTAATGATATTTCCCAAATGAAAAAGCAATCACTTATATTTCACCAAAAGAGAATTTGATAGCACTATTGATAGCTAATTACCTCATTGGATAGTCAAAAAGGAAATACAATCCAATATACACTAGAATGAAGCAAATAATATTTCTTTTCACAATATTATTTAGCAACTTAGATAAGATAGATTTAAATCTTAGCTTAAGACACAGATGAGTGTTAAAATATACTAAAAACTTAGAAATCCAAACAGATTTTACTCTTTAAGCAGCATTTTTATAAAGTTTTCCTACTTGCTGTTGAAAAAAATGTATTTGTCATGGAGGGATGTTCTGTTTTGTATTAGGACAAGATTGATACCTTTTTTATTCAAGCTTAAATTAAATTTCAATTAAAATTTTAGATATTGAAAATGTATGGCAAATTAGATGACCATTAACATGTAATAATTGAACTATCATTAAGATAAGCAAATCTTTATAAAGTCCTGTACCCTAAGTTTCCATACATCAATGTCAGGAACACATTTAAATCATCACAATAAGACTGGAAATAATATTGTTTTTAAAAGCCTCTCAAGTGAGGTGAGTAGAAATAAATGAGCTCAAGAGTAGTTAATACAATTTCATTTATTCATTCATTCATTCATTAAGTAAACACTTCCTAAGTAAACCTCCTAGGTGCAAGGCACTGTTTGCTAATCTTTAAAGCACAGGGTAACTTACTCCTAGGTGTGTTTTTTCCTCCTCTTCTATAAACCTGAAAACAAAACATAAATCGAGGAAAATCAAGGATCCATTTACATAGAATTCAGGTGATGTTATTGAACTCTAGGACAAATCATCCTAATCATCTACAAACTATTATATAAAGAAGTACCTACCTTTTATCTTCAAATAAAGAATTATGGTACAACATAAAGGACGTTTTTCTTCTTAATTGAAACTGTCTTGAGTATGCTCTGGTATCGTGGCTCTAAACACCAGTAAATAGAGCGAGTTTTGCATAACACTATTTTTCTTCATAGGACTTACTTCATGTAAAGTATAGTAATGCAGAGGTTGCAGGCATTGTTTATATTTTGAGCCAGATAATTATTTGTTGTGGAGGGCTGTCCTGTGCATTGGAGAATATTTAGCAGCACATGTGGCCACTATCTACTAGGTGCCAATAGTACCCCACCCCCAGCTGTGACCAAACATGACTCCAGAACACCTCAAAGAGAGATAGTTATTGTAGACAGCCGAGAATGCCAAGTAAAATAAAGATTTCTCTTTCATAATTGTAGACTCCTGCTTTAGCATATGCTCAGGTACATCAACCTCTTAATGCTACTGGTCTACCATGATTTTAAACTTAAATGTCTTCTAGTCTTAAATTTAAACTGTGGTAAGGGAAGAGAAGTAGTCCTACTAAAATAGTTCACCAAGAACAAAAAGGAAATAATCCTGCCTAATATTCCCTACATCTTCCACTTAAAAGAACACCAAGGTCATTTTTTTGTTAGTTACTTTAACATAAGCCCAGAAGTCCTGACAAATATTTGAGTATCTATTATGTGCCAGACATAGTGCTAGGTGCTAGAAAAAGATACATTCATCAACTGCATTTACTGAATTGATAAATCAGTCTCATAAACAGCATTTTCTTCATGATCTTTGATTTAGCAAAGGATTCCTCAATATGACACAAAAAGCACAAACAGCAAAAATACAAGTAAATTGGATTTTATCAAAATTTAAAGAAACTTTTGTACATCACAGGACACCATCAAGAAAATGACACGATAACTCAAGAATAGGATAAAATATTTGCAAATGATATATCTGATAAGAGACTTGAATCAAGAATATATAAAGGACATTTACAACTCAATAAAAATGATCAACCCAAATAAAACAATGGGCAAAGAATATGAATAGACATTTTTCAAGGAAGATATTCAAATAACCAATAAGTACATAAAAAGATACTTGACATAATTACTCATCAGGAAAATTCAAATGAAAACCACAATGAGATACGCACTAGGGTGGCTAGAATCAAAAAAGTTGGATAATAGCAAATGTTGGCAAGGATATGGAGAAATCAGATCCCTTATACACTGGTTGAAGGAATGTAAAATGGTGCAGTCACTTTGGAAAACAGTTTGTCAGTTCTTCAAATTATTAAACATCGAGTTACCATATGATCCAGCAATTCCAAAGATAATTGAAAACATGTGTTCATACAAAAATTTGTTTGTGAATGTTTATGGCACCATTATTCATAATAGCCAAAAGATAGAAACAACCCAAATGTCCATCAATGGAAAGTGGATTAACAAAATATTATACAATCATGCAATGGAGTATTATCTAGCCATTAAAAAAATGGACATCGATGAATCTTAAAAACATTATTCTAAATGAAAGAAGCCACTCACAAAGACCACATATTATATAATTTCATTTATATGAAATAAGCAGAAAAGGAAAATCTATATACAAAGAGAGTAAATTAGTGATTGCTTAGGGCAAGGAGGGGTGAGAATTGGGGGGAATTGGGGGATGATAGCTCAAGGGTATGGGGTTTCTTTTTCAGGTAATGTAACTCCTAAAATTGACTGGGGTTGCATATGTATGTGAATATACTAATAACCACTGAATTGTACACTTTAAAAAGGTGAATTATATCTTTATAGAGCTGTTACAAATAGCATATAAGATACAATAGAAAACACAGCATTTGGACCACGGTTTATTAATGAAAATGTCTTATTTAAAATACCCTTACATCTGGAAATATCTCATTCTTTTGGCTGTGAAATAGGAAATGATTACTGAATGGTATTTAAACTATTGAAAAGGTTCCAGATAAACATTTCATTTAAGACTATAAAATATTGACAGTAGGAAAAAATTAAAATGCAGGCACCAAGGAACATAAAAAGCCATGCTTAAGACATATTAGGGGCATTAAGATTCACAGGAGGGGTTTAGGAAGGTAAGTAAGAAGAGTTAAAGAGCTCACATGAAAAACCTCAGTCTAGAAGACTCCTTCCTTTACCAGCCTGCAGTGATGCTTAAGGAACAACACTCTTTTGTATATACTGTAAACCCATATGATTTATTCCAGTAACAAATAGGAAGTCAAGTAAATACTAAAGGGCAAACACAAAGAGATTTAAGGAAAGAAAAAAGGTAAACCAGTTCCCAGGAATAGCTTTTAGGAAGGTTCATCAAGTAGCATGCATTATTTCTTTTTCCAGACAGGACATAAGATGATCTGTGCATAACTCACTACTGAACATTTTCAATCTGTGTCGTTTTCAGTACAAATAAAGTGTGTTTCAGTTTGCCTTGTGCAATACGCCAGTTAATCTATTCTATCTAATTTCGGAGCTCTTGATATGCCTGGTCCCCAGGGTCCACAGTTTACCTGACCCGAAGAATCACCAATGCCAGTGACAAGGGGGTGGGGGGAACATTAGGGAGGTTTTTTGTTTGTTTATTTTGTTTTGTTTTAATCCTTATTAAATTTCAGCTCCTTCCTTGGCCATTACAAACAGCCTGGTTCACCATCAAGCAGAGTCTGGTACCTCATAGAGCAGGGTGCCCAGTTTTAAACCAAAATTAGAGCTATTTGGGAGGGGGGGGGGGGGCGCGGGGAGGTAGCTGTGGCAAGGAGAAAAACAACCAAAGGCAGGACTGGCTTTTTCTACAGAGCCTCGGGTTTCAAAATGACTGCCTTGGAAGCTGAAATGACCCAGATTATTGAAGAAGGGGTGGGGGTTGGCGGGGAATGGTGGACATTCATTCTCCAGCAGAATGGCTGTGGTTTGGTGTGGGAATGGAGAATTTCAGGAAGGGGGGGGGGCTATACATGGAAACAGAAATAACAGGAAATGTTCTTTAGGTACCACCCACCCCTCCATCCAAGTGAATCACTGCAGTGTCGGCCCAGCATTGATTCCACGAAATAGGATGAGGTAAGGCACAGCCTTGAGCCCGCCCCCCACCTTCTCCCCTCGCCCCCCACCAGCACTCAGCAGCCCGCATCTCAAGGTGAGGTGCACCACACAACTCCTGAGACCTCGGCTGAAGGGCTGACGTCACCCTTCTGCATTGAGCTTCAAGGACCCGTAGCAGCACTATTAAGATCCTGTCACCAAGTGGCGGAGATCCTCCCCCAGGGCTCTGCGGAGGAGCTCACGCAATGATAGACAACATGAAAAGCGTGAGGGTGAAGGGGAGTGGGGAAAGGGTCGTAAGACCCATCTCCTGGGTCGCTAAAAAAGCTCAAAGATGCCCGCTGGTTTATGTAAGAGCCTCTCCCCTCTTGCGTCTTCCCTCAGCGGTGGCTGCATTGACGGCGGCGCCTGCCCCCGACCCCCTCCATCAGTGCACTTGGGGGCCTCTGGTTACCCTTGCCCTGCCAGAGAGACACAGAGCTCCTGGCGCTTCCCTCTTGCAATCCCGCGGGGTCAGGAGTAACCAGGAATCTGGGATCAAACCCTGCGCTCCCACGCCCGCTCCCAGCTGGCCACAGGTTAGCTCCAATTGGCACCGCAAACAAGCTGGTAAGGGAGGTTAGGAGGGGTGTCCAGAGAGGAAAATAGACTAATAAACCCGCAACTTTCCCCAGAGGCTGACCCTATCCAGAGAGCTTAAAAAATAAATCAATGCATTAAATTTTTTTTGGAAAGGTCGACAACCTGACGTTATCACCATGCAGACCCTTGCAGCCTACACCGGGCAGGGTCCAGGGTCCAGGATCTGAGCAGCCACAACGCACCCCGCCATCCTGCAGCCCTGGCCCAGCACCCTGCTGGGGGTCCAGATTTGATTTTGGATTTGGGTTTTTTCCTCCCCCTTCCTTCCCCGGAGCATCACTGCACGTACTAACCCACTGCAGCCAGCCTACAGAGCCGGCATGGCCACTCACCCAAAAGACGAAGGAGTAGATGATAAGGAGGGTTTTGAGACAGGTTATCACAGGTTTGGTCTCCATTCTCCTCGATGCCATACTACAGAGCTCCGGTGGCGGTGGCGGCAGCAGGCT
>NW_005370552.1:310587-315189 GCF_000412655.1 Myotis brandtii | reverse complement strand
GGAGGAGCGGGGCCTGGCAGTGACTGCGCATGTTGAGAAGGCTGCCTGCCAGGGCCGGGCCGCGCAGGCTCAGACCCCCAGCCAAGCAGCCGCACCAGACAGCTGGGAGTGAGAGCCTGGAGGCCTGGTCGTTGGTCAAGGCTGTCTTACAGGCCCCTGTGGCACATTTACTTTGCACGTAGTAGGACTTTACATATGCCGGCTTTTTGCACCTGGCTATAAGCCTATTATTGGTATCCCTGAAAAGCAATTATGTTTCTGCATTTGGACGCCCCACCAGGCCCTTCTCAGTTGGAAGTGGCCCAGTAGTCGTGTCCTTGGAACAAGCAGGCCTTGTTTGTGCCAGGAACAGACTGTGACAGGTGGTTGGAGATACAGCTGGAGGGATAATCAGGAATCCGGGAGCTCAGACAGACACCCCAAATCCTCGCGACCATTTTTGTTATTTCCTCACATTTTGAAATGATGAAACTGAGTGATAAAAAGTTCTTTATGAAGATACCATTCTTTCTGCACATAAAATGTTTAACAGATAAAAAAAATGTTTAAAGTGCCCAAGAATCATTTTCCCCATCCTAACAAGTACAGACCAGGAAAGAGAGCTGTATCAAGGTCAAAAAAATAATGCTCAAAAACAATTAGGAAGGTTCTCAAAAAGCTAAACATAGAGTTACCATTTCACCCAGCAATTCCACTCCTAGATATATACCCAAGAGAAATGAAAACATCTTCACACAAAAGCTTGTATGTGAATGTTCATAGCAGTACCATTTATCATAGCCAAAAAGCAGTAACAACCCCAAAGTCCATCAATTATGAATGGATAAACATAATGTAGTGCATACATACAGTGGAAAATTATTTGGCCACAAAAAGGAATGAAGTACTAATACAACATGTACGAACCTTGAAAATATGATAAGTGAAAGCAGCTAGACACAAAAGAACACATAGTAAATGATCCATTTATAGGCAACCTACACAATAGACAGATCCACAGAGACAGAAATAGATTAGTGTTGGCAGGGGGACACCAGGAATAAGGAGTGACTGTTAATGAATAGGGGCTTTCTTTGTGGAGTGTTCTGGAATTAGTGGTGATGGTTGCACATACCTGTGAATATACTAAAAATCACTGAATTGTACATATTAAAAGGGTGGCTTTTATGGCATATGAATTATATAAAAATAATAACATACACTGCACCCAGATTTCCTGTGGCTCCTTTGTTGAGGAACACACAGTACAGATTCTGTGGGAGACTGAGCTTGATTCCTGAGCAACTCTACAGCCAAAGTAGCAACACTATCACAAGCTAACTCAATCATGGGTGATGTTAAGGATATTTCTTGTGAAAGAATAAAAACAGTCAATAAAGCTTGAGGAAAGCCTGCCAAGGTCAGTTGTTGCAAGAGTAATTATTGCCTCCAATGAGTTGTACATGGTCCCAGGTGAGTGAGGTCATTGTATAAACAGGACACAAATATGAGGAAGAGGAGAACCTGCCTAAGGAAATGATCAACTATTACAAAAGGTTATGTGGATTTAGAGGGGTGTAGAGAAGAATATGGGTGCTGGTTAAAAAAAGATTGTGAAAAGATTGTCAGGGTTTCTGTTATAAAGACCCTGCATAATGATTCCCAATTCTGGTTGCTCATTTGCTTCAGCTGGAGAGGCTTAAAAAACAAACAAAAAACTATGACTGCCTGTGTCCAATCCCAGGTAGCCTGAGTCATTTGGTGTGGGGTACAGGCTCAGCAGTTTTTAAAGTTCTTAAGCTGGTCCTAATAGGAATCAAGTTGAGGAAAACTCCCAATTGCAATGAGCTTAAACCCAAGGTCAGAAAGGAGTTTCTCATCCACCTTTACAGTTTTCAGGCAGCAGCAGGAAAAGGACTCTGAAGACTAAAAACTCATTGGGTGCCCTTAGCTTCAAAAAGTCTTGCCCATACTAGGCTAATTTTAGCTTAGCCTTCAACGTAATTTGTTCCCTCGATAATAGGAGAAATATAAATACAGTAAGTTTAAATGATTGAATTGGTGCTTGAAGTTTATTGGCTTAGCTGTAATTTTTACACAGATTAATTATATTGAGGGATAAGATACTCAGCAAATTGCAAATTCTTTTTTACAGAAGTGTGAATAACAGTCATAGTAATTCTTTTTTATAAATTGCATACTTCACGTACTTGCTATATATGGTCATTTTTCTCTGGTGGAAGTTGCTATAAGCCTTGCAATTATAATGTGGTTATCTTCTGCTAGTTTAGGCAATGCATGTATTATTATGCATTGGATAGTAGTTTTAGTTTTTGTTTTAAGTTTTGTCAGATGACTCTGTTTTTCTTAAGTATGTGTTTCCCTACTTTAAAAATGATTACTGACAAATATGCATTTCCTATATGTTTGTTTATACTTGGATTATTAAAAAAAACTTTGTTTTATTTTTTTAACTTGCTGCATTGTTTTGATATCTTTTTTGTTAGATTATGTTTAGAAATTTTGCATGAGTTCAGAAGTCTTAAATATGAAAGTGTTTACGTTCCAAAGTGCATCCGAACTGTCATTCCCTTCTAGTATCTTCTCAGGAGTAATACAGATCAGGTATTTCATCATCATTTGGTAATATACGAACTCCAGTGAACTCCCAAGGACACTCACAACATGTATATTCACGTGCTGTATGTAAGGGTGTGGGTATGTGTGAAGGGGTAAGTCTAGACACTTACTCTGTGTTTGTGTGTATCTCTATATAAGCAGATATACACCACATTGAAAATATTCAATGTATATCTCTAGCTGTACAGATATATGTTCTTGTGTATCTCTTTCCTTTTGTTTACAACTGTTCAAAAAAACCTCAAAGTAGCTCTCTTCAACAGAAGAGATGTAGATTCCAAGCAACCCATCTTTTTTTCAGTGTGTTCTGTACATAATTATCAGAGAGCATCAGTATCAGGCATATATAAGGCATATATATTTGCCTATTAGCAGTGGTGACTAAATTATCAGGTCAGCATGTGCTATTCCCTACAAGAAAAATACTATGAGATGAACAAGTAGAAAGGCATTTCTTCAAGCTCTCAATGATAACCAGGGAGTTTATGTGAAGACATCAGTCACCTTTGGGGTTGCTGTGTACAATGAGATTTATAATTGTGATACTCTTGGTTGGTAGTTTTAAGATACTACTAATATGCAGAAAGCGTTTAGCTCTTGCTGGCAAGTACTGTTTAACAGTCAATCAAATATGTGATAATGGTTGGAAGTGGTGGGATTATGAAATTGTAGATATTTTTAGAAAAACTTATGAATGAAAATGAATCCAAGTATTTCATGTGAAGATATTGAGCCATTTCTATCATGCATTCCAGTCTCATGACAGAAAATTTTGAAGATTAAAAGAGAAAATAATCAAAATGTTTAAAAAAAAAAAGTCTTGCCTGAGGACAACCAAGATGGCGGCATAGGTAAACACCTGAATTTGCTGCCGTGCACAACCACATTAAAACTACAACTAAAAGACAAAACAAATACCATCCAGAACCACAGGAAGTGCTGGCTGAGTAGAAATTCTACAACTAGAAGAAAAGAGAAAAGCGCATTGAGTCCAGTAGGAGGTGCAGAGGTGTGGAAGTGCGGAGGTACAGAGGCATGCGCAAAAGGGGCTGGCAGCTGGGTACACTGTTATCTTTTTTAATCGGGAGGGAGAAACAAGCTCCCAACTGCTTTGAACTCCAGTTCCGGGTGAGAAATTGGTGACACAGACTCATACAGAGAGAAAATGGACTGTCTGTCATCGGGCTGGAACGTGAGGGCGGCTTTCTCCCAGAGGTGCTTGCAGCGTTCATTGTTCCTGCACAGGGCTGCGGGACACAGACCCCAGGACCTCTCCAAAGCAGAGCAGACTGACAGCCATTGCGGTTTGCTCCGCCCTGGTGATTCCCTGAGACCCTGCCCCACCCAATTTACAACCCCACCCAAGCTGTGCGCAGAGGCTTTTGCATACTAATGGCCTGGCCTTTCTCCGCCCAAAAACCTGGGCAGATTCAGTGAGTGCCAAAGCCCCACTGAAGCAAGTCCTGCACCATAAGGGTGTCTCCAGCACAGAAGTTCTCTCATTGTAGACACAACTGGTCCTCACAGCCAATTGGCCTGGAGGTCAATTCCACCCAGTGACACCAACAGCAATCAAGGCTTAACTACAACAAAACTGTGCACACAGCCCACAAAGGGGTGCACCAAGAGTGTCCACCTCAGGTAATTAGGGAGGCTGAGCCACTGGGCTCTATAGGACAGATACTTAGCACACAAAGCCACTCTATCAACACAGGGAAGCAGCCAAATGCGAAGACAAAGAAACAGGTCACAAATGACAGAAATGGAGGAAAGCAAACTACTGGATATAGAGTTCAAAACCACGGTTATAAGGTTACTCAAAGAATCTTCTAGAAACCTCTGAGAAATCTAGTGAGACCCTCAAGGATATGAAAAAAGGACCAATTAGAAATTAAGCATACACTGACTGAAATAAAGAATAATATACAGAGATCCAACAGCAGACTAGAGGATCCCAAGAATCAAGTCAAAGATTTGAAATAC
>NW_005370552.1:298195-309778 GCF_000412655.1 Myotis brandtii | reverse complement strand
ATCTATCAACAAGTGAATCTAAAAATCAAGTGAATAAATAATCTGATGAACAGAATAAACTGGGGAATAGAATAGAATCAGGGGCATAGAAAGGGAGTGGACTGACAATTCTCTGGGGAAAGGGAGTGTGGGGGTGTGGGAAGGGACTGGACAAAAATCGTACACCTATGGACAAGGACAGTGAGGGGAGTAAGGGTGAAGGGGGGCGTGGGGACCAGGTGGAGGGGAGCTACAGGGGGAATAAAAGAGGAGCAACTGTAATAATCTGAACAATAAAGATTTATTTTTAAAAAAAGTCTTGTCCAATCATAATTACTCTGTAAAGGGGTCAGAAATCTCAATTTTCAACCAACAGGGACATTACTGAGCATTATAAATAATTTTGTGAATGAATGTATGATACATGGTGCCCATCAGCTCAACTCACACCCCATTTCAGAGTTTTTCTGGAGATTTTTTAGGGCATCTATGTATTAGGTTCAGATTCTTGAAAATTTGAACTGTTCTGGCAGAAATAAATTATTTAAATGTAAAGATAAATATGAATATTCAATAATGGAGTTAATGGGCACATTAACATAGCTGGTGGCTAGACCCTTACTCCTCAAATTGTGGTTATAATAGGGTGACAAAACATCCCAGTTTTTTCAAGACTGATGAGTTTCCTTGCCCTTTGGATTTTCCTTGCTCTTGGGCAAACCAGAACCTTAGCCCCACCCCAAGCCTATATTTACAAGATTGCCAGGGAATTCAGATGCACAGTCATATTTGTCATTAGTCATTAACTGAATTGTGTTGCCCAAAATCACAAGTTGAAGTCCTAGCCCAAGTACCTCAGAATGTGATCCTATTTGGAAATATGGTTGTGGCAGATGTAATTATTTAAGTCAAGATGAAGTCATACTTGAGCAGGGTAGACCCTTAATCCAATATGACTGGTATCCTTAAAAGAATAGGAGACACAGGGAGAAGGTCATGTGAATACACAGAGGCACACAGGGAGCATGACATGTGACTGAATGGAATGAGGCAGCTGCAATGCAAGAAATGCCAAGGATTCAAGGTCACCCCTAGAAGCTAGGAAGAAGCAAGGAAAGATTCTACCCAATCTCAGAGGAACCATGGCCCTGCAGACACTTTGATTTCACACTTCTCACCTCCAGAACTGTGAAAGAATAAATTTCTGTTGTTTTAAGCCACACATTTTGTGGTACTAATACATGTCTAAGATTCACTGATCTCCAGTTCTTCAAAATATAACCACAGATGTCATATCACCCAGCAATTCCACTGCTAGGTATATACACAAAAGAATTGAAAACAGGTGTTCTAACAAAAACTTGTACATGAATGTTCAAAGTAGCACTAGTCATAATAATTTAAAGGTGGAAACAACCTAAACAAATGTCTATCAGCTGATGAATGGATAAAGCAAAATGTGATATATTCATACAACAAAATACTATTCAGTCATAAAAGGGAATGAAGTACTGACACATGATACAATGTGGATGAACCTTGGAAACATTATACTGAGTGAAAGAAGCCAGACACAAAGACCACATACTGCGTTATTACATTTATATAAACTCAAAAACAGGCAGAGACAGAAAGCAGATTAATGTTGCCTGAGCCTGAGGGAAAGGGGAATGGGAAATGACTACTTAATAGGTAAGGGGTTTCCTCTTGAGGTGATAAAGAAATTCTGGAGCTAGACAGTGGTGATGATTGTACAATGTTATGAATGTACTTAATGCCACTGAATTGTACACTTTAAAATGGCTAAAATTGTAAATTTTGTTTTATGTGTATTTTATCACACACACACACACACACACACACACACACACACTCATAATAATAGCAAGGACAAAGGCCCTATGGAGAGCTTGGAGACATATGGAAGCCAGGGATTCATTCCCCCCCATAGATTGTGATTGACTCAGTGTGTGGTGGGGCCCCAGAAATAAGTATTTTTAAAAGTTCCTCAATAATCTAGCCGGGATTAAAACCTCTTGGACAGATAAAAGAAACTGCAGAAATAGAATAGACAGTCCTCACGACAGTGAGAAAACTTTGAGGACAGCTTTTAAAATGCACAATCCTAATATATAATACATTCAAACAAGGGACTAGTTTACACTTATTAGAGGTATGCATATGAGGAAACTTTTTTATTATAAAGAGGAATTTTTATTATAATATTAAGAAATGAAACAATAGAAAAATGTATATGTAATATGATCTCAACCATGTTAGAACATATAGAAAAGAATTTGGAAGAAAAATCATAGAAAATTTTCACATTGGCAACTCTGAATAATGGGGTTATAGATAACTTTTTTATACTTACTCTATTTCAGAGAATTTCTATGTAACATTTATAAAATAAAATAAGAATATTTTATAAAAATTATTCCCAAAATTAAAATATTAAAGTTTTAGGACTAAAGGCAGGAAAACTTTGAACTGTTTTGAGAACCTGCTTGGATGAAATTTGACCATGTCTATTCATCTATATTTCTATATTTATTGACATAACTATGTGCTTTCAGGGTCTCTACTTGAGCACCCAAAATTACTTATACCCTGGGATTCAGAAATGTCTGCAGGATTAAAATTGTATTTTTTATAACTTTGTAGCAAATTGCTAGCATTAGGTCCATTTCAGCACTAAATGTATAGGTTGGTTTTCATTTGCCTGACTAGGTACTGACTGTTACAAATGCTATGTCCTTAGAATGGAATTCTATACAGCCATAAAATTAATGTTCAAGTAGAACTCTTCAACACAGGGAAATTCTCACACTATGTTTTAAAGGAAAAAAATTAAATTATAAATAGTAAATGTAGTATGATGCCAATTTGGAGATACACACAAATAGTGTGTTGCCCTGTATTCCATAATCATGAAGTATCATGTGAAGTACAACATGAACCTTTTTTTGTCTTTCTGTCATCTTTCTAAATAATTAAAGTCACCTTACTACATAGTAGCTGCTGAAACATCCTCCTGACATATATCCTATGCCATTTTTGAAGGATTTTGTGAGAACTTATAAACACCCCAGAGCTAGTTCTAGAATGTCAGCTTCTTTCCTTTTAAGTTTCAAATTATATTTTTGTTGTATGTTGTATACCAAGTAGGACTAGAGGAAATCAATCTATGTTAATCAATTTTAAGACAACACACAAATCCTTAACACTTTAGAGCAGAATATGACTTTATAATTTCCTTGTAGTTCACATGTCATGGCCTATCCTTTTATTAGAGAAGCCTGTCATTAATAAAAGAATCTACATTGCTTCATTTGTGTTTGAGGAGCTGAAAATGCTGTACTTAGTAAGTTCACAGCCTCACTGCCAACAGGCATGCACCTGCCAGGTTGAGCGGGTACAGCCATCTGGAGCAGCATGAAACAGGGTTAGGAAAGCTTTTTTTCAATTTGCAAAGAAAGAAATTACTGCATAAAATGAGTGCAATGGGACCAAAAAATGAATGCCCTCTCTACTCAACTGCTGTTCCTGAGCAAGAATTAATTTAGCCCTTTGGTTATTTTCAGGGAGCTTTGGGAAGAAAATCCATTTTATAAATCCCCATGGATACAGAGATTGCTGCATGGTTATCATCACACCCACTGCCCCAGGATCCCTGTGGACTGTTACATGGCTCGGTTGACTCTGACTCCCCAACAGTTGCTGCTGTGAAGCACTTTGATGTCCTCACTGCTGATAAGCCCAGTATGAGGTTCGGAGAGCAATGGATCCAAGGTGAACTGGCTGCCTTGGGCTCACTGCAGGTATTAATACTCTTAGTTTTACTTGGGTGCAAGTCCGAAGACTAGAATGGTAAAGATTATATCTTTAACTCACTGCACTGTCAGTCTGAGAATATAATGAAAAGAGGCTTTTATTGACTTTACCCTTAAGATTTCTGGGCTCTTTCTGGGGGTCCTCATGTTACCAAAGCAATGGATGTTCAATTCAGTGATTAATCAGCCAAACTGGGTGTCTTACTTTTGCTACCCCCAAAAGCAGACCTCAAAAAAAAGTATCCAAATGCAAGTAACTTATTTTGGAGGTGATTCTGAGAAACACTGTTAGGTGAATGGGGGAGCAAGACAGGGAAGATAAGGAAAGTGATAAAGGGTGAATTTTCCAGCAAGACATCACTGTGGAATCCGAAGGAAACTTGCTGAACATTGATGCAGACTTGCACCTTACAGTTATCTCAACTGAAAGGCTTGAGAGCTGGAGTCCTTATTCACCAATTCCCATCCATCAGTGCATGAGAGCTGCTCCCAGAGGGCTTTAATTTTCCAGCATGTACACCTGACTTGTAGAACATCCAGATATTGTGTGGTGTGTGTTTTTTATTTTAAAGAGAGAGGGGGAGAGAGAGAGAGGAGAGAGAGAGAGAGAGAAGGGAAGAGAAGAGAAGAGAAGAAGAGAAGAGAAGAGAAGAGAAGAGAAGAGAAGAGAAGAGAAGAGAAGAGAAGAGAAGAGAAGAGAAGAGAAGAGAAGAGAAGAGAAGAGAAGAGAAGAGAAGAGAAGAGAAGAGAAGAGAAGAGAAGAGAAGAGAAGAGAAGAGAGAACAATGATTTGTTGTTCCACTCATTTATGCATTCATTGGTTGCTTCTTGTATGTACCCTGATCCAGGATCAAACCCACATCCTTGGCGTATCAGGACAATGTTCTAACCAACTGAGATACCTGGTGAGGGCACAATATCCAGGTATTCTGAATTCTATGAAAATTCATTCTCAACTCCAAATAAATAATTTCATATTTTCCTAATTAAACATGAAAACACACATTTTGCAAAGTCTTCGTTTTCTGAACTCCTGAGAAAACTCAGTTTCATTCTGGGTCCAAGAGCACAGAATGAGTTAAATGTTTATGTCC
Organism: Myotis brandtii; assembly: GCF_000412655.1. Taxonomy (NCBI): domain Eukaryota; kingdom Metazoa; phylum Chordata; class Mammalia; order Chiroptera; family Vespertilionidae; genus Myotis; species Myotis brandtii. The sequence goes on along the minus strand of NW_005370552.1, from coordinate 304,872 downwards.
ATGCACCAATCATAGATTGAATTAAGCAATGTAACAAGTTATATAGAAGTGCATTAGGTTCAAAATATGCTGCCTCTGTGATATGAAGTTTGTTTTCTCAAAGAACAACAATCCATGATAATTGGTAAGCTGTAGATGAGAATGTCTTTTAAGTCCACATAACTTCACCAAGTAAATAGTGAGTTATTTCAGTTACTTATTTAATCTCATAATTAACAATATTTTGCGTATAAGTAATTGAAATTGATGAAACATAAAAGACAGAAGCATTTTCCAAGTAGTAATTGTAAATCAAAATTGCCATTTGCTAAGGCAAAACTTGTTCTGCTACAGGATTCTAAACACCACTCATTCCCAAGACTGTATATCCTCTGCAAAGGTGCTTTTTATTTATTAAAAATATATTTTATAAAGTATAATAGTCATATAGAAAAGGTGCACATATCATAAGTGATAACACCTGTGATATTAGCCCCTAGGTCAATAAATAAGATATGGCTAGTAATACCAGAAGTCCCATCATGATTACTTTTTAAATAAAGCCTGAACTTAGCCAATTTTATACAGCCTTTGTAGGACTAATTTACTAATTTACTTATATGGTCAAACACTACCAAACTCTCTTTCTTTAAAAGTCACAGTAGCAGCATAGCTTAAAATCCAAAATAAATAATTCAGAGAAGATTAAATTGAAAACAAAATCAAATTTTTTACTCAGAAACAATTTCAAATTCATTTCTGGTCATTAAAACTAAGCACAATTGTTTCCTCCAATAAATGTGTTAAAAGATCCAGAGTTTAGATATTTATCTAAACTAGATATTTATTTCCCAACATGCAATTATATTGTTAAAGTGAAAAAGTCTATTTGTCCAAGACCTAATTAAAAGTTAGAACAAACTGTATACTTTAATGATCTTCTGCATGCTCCTCTTATTTTTTACTGTGCGTGCTAGAGAACTCCCAGATTAAGTGTTGCCAGATTTCACTAGGCCTGTATAAACTTCCTCCTGGTAATTTGAAGGTTAACCTTCCTGTCTTGTGATTCTTCCACCGACAGACAAGCCTCCTATGCAAAGCTATCCCAGTTTTCCTGCCTTGGGAGGAGGATTGGTGATAGCAGGGTAAGAAAGCACTTATGACCTACTTCTAGTTTTCTGGTTTGCTTTATCTGTTTTTCCCAGGTCAGCAGGTACTTTCCTCCCACTATTTAAGGTAGTTCCCAAAAATTCACTTACTCATTCAAATATTTTATTCATTTGATAAATCTTTGAGTTCCAATAGGTCAGGCAATATCCCCTCATATCCCCCTGCCATAACTCACCTCCAACTACCACATACCCACACCCCTTTGACTCATCTCAGGTAAAGCATAAAGGAGGCTGGGGAAATGTATGCCCTGTCCTGGGGTCTTTCACATTACCAAAGTCACCAGAACCACGTGACATATCTCCATTTTAGATGGTAGAGCAGGGATGTGGTGGTTTACTCCCATGAGAGTTCTTCAGGAAACCAAAGTGCTATTATCAGCAAGATTTGCCTTCTGTCCCCTGAATGCTATTAGGCAGTTGAGTAGGTTTGACTATCAAAAGAAATCAAAGTTATTAAGTATTGCAAGGTGTCAAAGTTCTAGCTAAGATTTGGGCAACATAACTTTGGAGTTAACAAGATAGCTTTGGAAATGGATGACAATTACAGTTCAGCTCTATGTCTATAAAATCAGTTTTGTAATCAATATTAGGAGAATATTATCTCTGTCTCCATTAGGCCAAGCAGCATGGTATATGACCATAACAATTTTAGTCCTATTTGCTCTCTCCTTTAAATCATAGCTAAATGTTTTCCTGAAGGTTCCAACCTTAAGCCAGTGGATTTGCTAAAGAGTTTATCTATTCTTAGTGTACCAATATTAGTGTCTTCCTCTTCTACTGGTTATTTTCTGTTGAACAATAACTAGCCCCTTATTTCCATATTCTTGGAAGGAGTCCATTATACCATGTACCAAATCTCATCGATACCTGTGAGATCATATATGCCTCAGAATATTAAAATATTAGATCACCTTTTTATTGATTTTAATGATAAATACTCCTTGTATTGTTATACAGCAGGAGTAGCAAACATCTGGTAAGTATGCTCTAATCCCTCCTTCCTGCACAAGGCAGGCATTGCTAATCAGACACAGCTTTCTGAATACAGCTTCACAATATTTTTCAACACAAAGTTCAGAAAATCCCTACCAAGTTAAAGCCTATTTGCCATTCTTGGGAAGTTAGGTATGAATCCTGTTTTTAGGGGTTAATATCAAGAAAATTACTTTTGAAATAGGTCTGAGTCTATTTTTAATTTGGAAGGGATTAAAAGAGAAGAGCAAATAGACCATTGCTAATATAAAGCAATGTTTTTCCAAGGAGAATGCTTATTGGATTTAATTTCCATTCCAGAAAATGGATTCTAATGTATAAACAGAATCTCCTGAGTTTGGAGAGACCTCTCGTGGGTCATTTAGCTCATAGCTCAGGACTACCATAAGATATACCTCATTATTTTTCTTAAATCCTATCTTAAAAATGAATGAGTGTCTAATGATTCTTTAAATAGTGATTTTACTATCTTCTCTGGAAGTATCTGCCATAACTTCTGTATTCTAATAGCTTCATAACTTCTGTATTCTAATAGCTTCTGTATTTTAATAGCTACCAATTATTCTCTAATATTTATTTAAAATTTCCCCAAAGCATCACAAGTCCATTGCTGCATCCTTTATGCTCACCCCTGCTTTTAACCTTTTGAACTAATTTGATGGGCAGTCACAGCTGGCAGCCACTGGTCATTATAACCCCCTCAGAATTAACAATTATTCCTGACCAGTTCCCATTTTGAACTCCACCTCCCCTGACTCCAAAAGCTTGCAGAATGCTTGGCAGCCATACATCTGGCCCTTTGGATTTAATACTGTTACTTTGGGTCTTGACTTTTCTCACTTGGTTATTTTCTTTCTTTTTTTCCGTGTTTAGGGCTGCTTCAGCCAGAAACCCCTGCAGTGCTTCTCTCTATTATTCAACTCACATAGGGGTAATTCAGACAAATTCTTCTAGAGCCTCATTTAGAATGTTGACATTAAAGCATGATTATGTCTAGACTGTGCATGCCAGGGTCTATTAATTAGCATCCTTATTAACCATAGATGGAGGGAAGTTATCTTTGTGATATGATTTGAGTGGGTAATCTCTATAATAAAAAAAATCTTCCCTATTCAGACGTGCTTGAAATTCCTCACAGGAAAGCCTTCTTCTTGATTAATCATAAGGCAATCCAAGATTCTCTTTTAAAATTCTGATGACCTTGAAGAGGTAACCCATTAGCTCAAAAACTCTAGTATGAATTCGATTTTTTAGCCCACTTTATTCTCAAACAGATGATAGTTTAGCATAAGTAATATAATGGAGTCCTTGGAAGAAGTGATGCTGAAAGGGAAGAAATGGCAGCAAGGTCATATTAGTAAAGCACCAAAGGAATATTTTGCCTATTTCACCATGTGGTCATGGGCTAACCTTAAGTTAAGTTTCACACCCACTATGAGTAAGACTTGTTTCCTTAAGGCTAGGTTCCAAATTAATATCTCTCCCACTTATAAAATGTTCTTTATTCATTTATCTTACCTTTGGCCATCTGAAACTTCAAAAATTAGCTTAATGCCATCTTATTACCATTATCCAAGAGGATTTTATTATTTTTCACTGTCCATCAAATCTCAGCTTCCTCTCAAGGCCAAAATCATTACGTACTCCCCACAAAGCCTTCTCTGAGACTTCAATGCTGACATAATATCTCCTTACTCTAAATTTCTTTAGCAAAAATTACTTTAAGGAATGAAAGTGAAAAGGAAGCAAATTATGTTCATTGAGTATCCAGTTTACTCCAGGCACTAAGCTAAGCACATTTCATAAGGTATTACATCTTTAATATTCACAACAATCATTTCACATAAGTGTTAGTATCTCCATCATATAATGAAAATTGAAATCAGAAAAGCTATGTAGCTTTCCAAAATTTAAAAAAAATGGGTAAAAAGTTGTCCTTTTAAAGAACTATTTTAATAAAGAAGGGTTTCAGAATGCTACTTCTTATTTGTGATGCACATGGTTAACTTTCTTAATTGACAAATGAGACTCAAGGCAAATGATGCTAGTTATATAACCACTTTGCTTTCTTGTAGGTTTGAAGCATAAGGCTTTGTACTATAGAACAGGTAAAATGGAAATTGGGGTCGGGTGAAGGGAGGATAACTGTTCTTATTAAAGGAAACATAGATCTGCTTGGAAAATTGGCCTGCACTTAACTGGGATAGTTAAGGAGAAACACGTTATGTCTTATGTTCTTAAAGTAAGCCATTAGATTGAAGTAGTCAGCAAGATTCTAATTCCAAACCTGAGAACATTCAAATAATCTAACTAGCTAGTGCTGGGCAGCTTTTTAGTATCTGGATGCCTAAAAAGTCTATGTTTAAGACAGAGTAAAACTTTCCTGATCTACATAAAGATAGGAAGAGCATCAAATAAGAAATAAGGTTTCCTACATACCTAGAGGCTAAGTAAGTGCTCCCAGTGAATGAAAGCAGGGAGACATCATCCTTAAGTATTTGTCTAGAGTCCTGATTTCAGCAACTGTTGCCCAGGGGACACCTCCAGATCTCCTGGTCTGAAGGCCAGCGGGAACTATTTGTGGCCTCACAGGACTGTGCAAATTTTCATACTATAAAAGCTTCTGACTAAGGATTTGACTTCCAGTCAGTCTGAAAGTACTTACTGAATGAGATTCCTCCTCTTGGAACAGTGACAGGTTCTGGTACACTCTCAACATCTGGTGCATATCATGAATAACTAAGGCGAGGCAATCACAAAGGTTTGAGAGACAAACAAAAGCCACAAGACCACTCCTTCATGATTGAGAAAGGTAGCTGTTTCATCTAAATTCTCCAATTAAACCACAGGGTGGCTGAATTAATTTAAAAACAAAACAAAACACGAGACCCACCTATATGCTACCTAGAAGAGACCCATCTCAAACCTAAAGACACACAAAATCTGAAAGTAAAGTGATGGAAAAAGATATTCCATGCAAGTGAAAATAAAAAGAAAGCTAGGGGAGCAAAACTTATATAGACAAAATAACTTTAAAATAAACACTGTAACAAAAGAGTAAGAAGGACATTAAGAGGATATATAGTTTACAAATATTTATACACCCAACGTAGAAGCACCTGAATATATAAAGCAAATATGAACAGAAATAAAGGGATAAATTACAGTGTTACAATTATAATAGAGGACTTTAATACGCTGCTTACATTAATGGATAGATCATTCAGACAGAAAATCAATAAACTGTAGCCTTAAATGACACAATATATCAAATGAATTTAATTGATAGATATAGAACATTCCATCCAAAAACAGCAGAATACACATTATTTTCAAGTGTACATGAAACATTTTCCAGGTTGGATGATGTGTTAGGACACACACACACAAATCTCTGAATAAATTTAAGAAGATTGAAATCTTATCAAACATCTATCCTCACCACAGTGGTATGAAACTACAAATCAATTACAAGAAGAAAACTAGAAGAAATACAAACACATGGAGACTGAACAACACTATTAAAAAGAAAATTACAGGCCAATATCCCTAGTGAACATGGATGCAAAAATACTTAATATAATGTTAGCAAATCTAATTCAATAATGCATTAAAAGAATCATGCACCATGATCAAGTGGTATTTATTTTAGTTTTGTAGGGATGGTTTAATATCCACAAATCAATTAATGTGATATACCATATTAAAAAATGAAGGATAAGCCCCAGCCAGTTTGGCTCAGTGGATAGAGCATTAACCTGCAGACCAAAGGATCCTGGGATCAATTCTGGTCAAGGGCAAGTACCTTGGTTGCAGGCTCCTCCCTGGACCAGGCCCTGGTCAGGGCTTATGCAGGAGGTAACCAATCGATGTGTTTCACTCACATCGATGTTTCTCCCTATCTTTCCCTCTCTCTTCCACTCTTCCTAAAAAATCAATGGGAAAATATCCTCAGGTAAGGATTAACACAAAAATAAACAAAAAAAGGATAAAAATCATAAATCACTTCAATAGGTACAGAAAAATCATTTGACAAAAATTCAACACCCAGTTATGAAAAACATTCTCAATAAAGTGAATATAGAAGGAACATATCTCAATACTAGTGGCCCAGTGCACGGATTCATGCACATTGAAAGGAAATTAATTAGAAGAAATATTTTAATATTGCTATTTGCCCTTTCTCTATAATAGAAGTGTCAACCAAATTCACGATCGACAATGACAGATCAAAACACATGTGTGCGATTGGCCCCAGCCACAGCTTTATATGAATCGTGCATGCGTGAGTCAACTTAGCCATTTATAGATATAGAATAAACTTGCTTAATTAGACCTGCTTTCTAATGTAGCTATACTTTTTCCAGCCCAGTGAAGCACCCAAAATTCTCTTTCAGGTAATTGTCAGCAACACAGCAGTAAATATCAACATGAAGCAGATTATTATTGTAGATCATGCAGGGAGAACAAAGGGTAAAATATTTAACTGCAGCAGTGTTTCACTATATTCTGTGCATTAAGAAAACCTGAAGT
>NW_005370552.1:278074-298030 GCF_000412655.1 Myotis brandtii | reverse complement strand
TGCTTCACAGACATTTGGTTAAAGTATAAAATGTTTCCACCTGGCTATAAAGCAAGTCGTGTTCCTGGGCTGAAGAAACTGCAAGGAGGCTAGTTGCTAGGGAGAGGAAGCTGGGCGTTGCTACGTGAGGTCATTACCCGGTGCCCACAGTGACCATTTCCATGCTGGGCTGGCTGTGGTCCACATTTTGCACCATGGGGTCTTGGCAGCGTCAGCTGCAATTTGGTGGGGTGTCACTCTGGGGTGGTGGCAGCGCCTGTGTCCCACTTGGGGGAAGCTGAGTTGCTTTGTGGGAGCCAGATCTGTGGTGCCATTTCTCTGTGCATTTCATGGCAGCTCCTGCATTGAGAGTCTTCCCCCTGGTGGTCAGTGTGCATCATAGCAACCGGTCGGACAGTCATAGCATATTAGCCTTTTATATAGAGAGATGATAAAGGCCATATATGACAAATCCACAACTAACTTCATATTCAATAGTTAAAAGCTGAAAGCTTTTTCTTTAAGATCAGGAATAAATGGATGCCCACTTTCACCAGTTTCATTGAACACTAGAGGTCTGGTGCATGAAATTCATGCACAGGTCAGGACCCTAGGCCTTGCTGGTGATCAGGGCCGATCTGGGTCAGGCTGATCAGGGCCCAAAGGCCCTGCCGGGGTCAGGAGAGGAGTTAACTGTCACCGGGCCAGGCGCAGAAGGAACAGATGCTGGATGCCAATGCCACCATTGGCACCCCACAACCACGCGGTTCCCCACCTCCCCCCCCACCTTCCCTCGCCACCACGCTGCCACCGGGGACTGCCGGCTGGGGGGAAGGATGGGGGGAGGGACCATGGGAGGTTAGCTGCCAGCCCCAAGGAGGTAGCTGGACCTTGGTCCCCCTGGGAAAGGGGCTGCATTCACCGCCATTCACCCCTGGTTCCCTATCCCAGCCCAGGGACCGAAGGCCCCAGCGGGGTCAGAAGAGAAGGCGACAGTTGCCAGGCCAGGCACAGAAGGAATGGATGCTGGATGCTGATGCCACCCTCGGCACCCCTTTACCGTGCAGTTCCCCACCTCCCTCCCTCCTCCTTCCTGCACCACTGCATTGCCACCATGGCAGGCAGGCAGCGGGCCAATTGGGGCTTGTGGGCCAGGGGGAGGGCTGGGGGGAGGGACCGTAGGAGGTTGGCCCTCGGCCCCCTGGGAAAGGGGCCTTGTCTGCTGCCACCCACCTCTGGTTCTCTGTCCCAACCTGGTACCTGGCCCCAATCGGGTAATCAGGGCCTGCCAGCTAGGGGTAGGGTCCGCGGGAGATTGGCCAGCTGGGGGAGGTTGGCTGTGGGAGCGCACTGATCATCAGGGGGCAGCTCCTGCATTGAGCATCTGCCCCCTAGCGGTCAGTGCATGTCATAGCTACCAGTTGTTCTGATCATTTGGTTGTAATGGTCGCTTAGGCTTTTACATATATAGATAGTATTAGAAGTCATAGCCACAGCCATTAGATAAGACAAATATGGTATGATTTCACTTATATGTGAAATCTAACAACAAAATGAGTGACAAGAAAAAGGAGACATAAACTCTAGATACAGAGAACGAACTAGTAGTTGCCAGAGGATGTGGGTGCATGGGTGTGGGGATGGGAAAAATAGGTGAAGGGGATTAAGGACCACAAACTTATTACAGTTATAAAATAATAATTCATAGGGAAGTAGCAAACAGCAAAGGGAATGTAATACAGTAATAACTTTGCATGGTGACAGAACATAGCTAGATTTATTATGGTGATCACTTCATAATGTATATAAATATTGAATATAATATTATAAGCCAATTATACTTCAATAGATATTAGTGTTCTCCTTTACTTCTTGGAACATTTTATTTTTTTATATATATTTTATTGATTTTTTACAGAGAGGAAGGGAGAGGGATAGAGAGTTAGAAACATCGATGAGAGAGAAACATCGATCAGCTGCCTCCTGCACACCCCCCACTGGGGATGTGCCCGCAACCAAGGCACATGCCCTTGACCGGAATCGAACCTGGGACCCTTTAGTCCACAGGCCGACGCTCTATCCACTGAGCCAAACCGGTTACGGTTACTTCTTGGAACATTTTAATAATAGTTGCCTTAAAGTCTTTGATATTTCAACATGTGTCATCTAGGCATTGGTGTTTGTTGGTTGTCTTTTCCCATGTGAGTTGAGATTTTTTTTTTCCTGGTTCTCTGTATGCTGAGTAATACTAGATTTTATCCTGAATATTTTGGGAGGCTCTGGGTTATAAAATTCTGGATCTTGTTTTAATCCTATGGGTAATGGAGACACTTTTTAAACAGGCAATCAAATTGTTTGAGTTCAGGCTGCTCATTCCAACCAGCCTACCAGCTTTCTACGGGTTGTGGTTCTAATGTCAGTTGAGTTTCAAAACTTTTGCAGTATTATTCAGATTTGTCTTATATGTGTGTGCCACCCAGTGGTCAGTCTGGGACCTGGACTGTGTTCTAACCCATAATTCAATTCTCAAAATTTGTGTTATGTTGGTTAGGGTCAGGTCCACATAAGCACAGCTAAGGAGTGAGCCTGGGAATTCATAAACAACTTTATAGGGTGGTTTTCCCAAGCCCTGCTCTCTTCAACATTTTTCCATTACTTTTTTTCCCCTGGGACTCTCCTTTCAGTCTCTGATCCCAGAAAGATGGGGTTTTAGATACTATGCTATGCACTTCCCACTATTGTACCCATGTCTGGGACGGAGCATCGGGAAGGAAGGGAGAGAAAAACTGCAGTAGGATTCACCACATCCTCCTGGGGCATAGCTCATCTGATCATACATAATTATTTTCCTCCTCACTCAGAGTTTTGAGAATCTGTAGGCCTGTATTGATAGTGCTGTCTCTAAGCACCAGGAGTTCTCTTTCCTTACCCTTCTAGATTTTGGGCTGCCTTGAGTCTAGGCCAGGGGTGGGCAACCTTTTTGTGAGTGCGTGCCAAAACCAGCAGAATCTCTGACTCAAAATTCTTCTGCGTGCCAACCCTAATTTTTTGAGAACATGTTACGCCTACTTGATATCTCTTAAGGTGTACATATGTGAAGAACCTTGAAGAAATAATAAAATTCATTCGAGCGACAAAAACACAGTATATGATGATGAAAAATACATTTATTTTTTAATGTATACTTGTTATGTAAAATTATTTATTTATCTAAGATGCACCTACACTGAATTTATCTGAAAAATTAAAAAGTTGATATTAAGAAAAAAATTGTAAATGTAAGATTATAAGAGAGGGTTTCGCGTGCCAGCAAAAGTTACTGGCGTGCCATGTTTGGCACGTGTGCCAGGGGTTGCCCACCCCTGGTCTAGGCCATATATAGCAGAGGAAAAATAATTGATATATTTGCCACTAGTTTGGTAGTACTTTGGATTCTGGTCTGTCTTCTTTCTTAGTCTGCATGCTATTGTTTACTTTTCAGAATCCTCAAATAGCTGTTCTTTGTGTTCTTAGAACCAGAATCTCCTATTTTATATCTTGCTACAAATACATCTCTGGCATGAGTGGGGGAGGATAGGAGGTAACATGGGGATAAGGACACATATGTAATAACTTAATCAATAAAAAATACATTTCTGTATGTATTAACAGAATATCTTTTTTATATTTTTACAACTTTTTCCTAGGTTACTCTACCTAGAAGCAGAGAATTAGACTGGGATTCTTTGAGGGCGTGTTCTCAGGAGAAACCTCTAAGGTAGTGAAGGAAGCAGGAAAGGCAGGAGAAGAAGCTAAACAAGGAAGTTATTTTCTATTTAGCAGCTGTGAGGATTGACTGTTCATAGCTCCAGATGCACCTTTTTTTCTGGAGAATTGATCTTGATTCTGAGTAAGATGGAGTCAGCAGCTGGGACATTAATCACACATATCAGTGGCGATAGTCACTGAGTGCAGATATTTCCTTCCAAAACACAGATAACCAATAACTAGTGATGGCATTGCAGCCTTTAAGGAAATGCTTCTCAATATTTAGTGTGCATGAGAATCATTGGGAGACTTGTTAAAGGTGTAGATTCCAACACCAATCCAGAGATTCTTATTCAATAGATCTGCAATGGGACCTGCATTTTAAAAAGGAGCCCCATGATTCACTTTTAGATTATGTGAATGGTCATATAATACAACCTATTTCAGTGATGGCAAACATCACTGTTTTATTTTTATCTCCCCCAATAAATTTGAAACTCTTATGGGTAGATGTTAAAATGTAGTGGTTTTCACTATAGTGATGTTCACAACTATAATTTTTTTAATACTGAATGTTTTTTAAGAACCCTTGCCAATTCACTGTTCCAAGTAACTACTTCATGGGGGACCTGAAATGAGGTGGTTATAGGTATCTGGGGCACAAAGCAAAATCTCAGAGCATGAACCATAGGAGTTGTAGAATCCTAGGAGATAATAGAGGCAGTTAGCCCCAACAACAGTGAATCGTAACTTTTAAAAAATAATCTTCAGATAGTCCAGGGGTATCTGAGGCTGACCAACACAAAAATGCCATCTCTGTACCATAAATCAAAACATATGTCTGGGATGAGCCTGTGAGTCTAGCATCTGTTTTTATAGCTGTAATTGTCCCTATAGATTGGGATCAGTATCAATCATATCAACTTTCACTATAAAGGACAGAATATTGATCAGTACCATGCCTACCTAAAAATACCAGCTCCATTTTAGATATCTAGACAGAAGCTGATATAAAAAATGAAACAATATTGCCAAAGGGACATAATAAAACAAAAACTAATATGAGAAACCAATAGACTGTCAAGTATTTCTATAATTTCTTTGTAAGAATTAAGCTCCATGCTGTGAGAGCAAAGGGTTTACTTAGGAAGATCTACTAAATATGATAAAGTATCCTCCAACAGAACATCTTAAAAATAAATAATTATACTCTCCTGCTTTTTATATTTTACGATTTTATTAGCTTTTCAAATATGCCATACTGTTCTTGAAGATCAAATGGAAGCTATGTGGTTTGTCCAGTTGTAGTTTAGGAAACCTGATATGCATGGAAACATGTTAAGATCTTATGAGCCATTAAAAATACAGATATTTTAATGATTACTCAGATCAAGATGTCATTTATGGTCATAAAAGATAAGTGGTTTGGGATTTGTTGTTCCCAAAGTGGGTATCCTTGAGGCTGACCCTTGCCCAAGGGCATGTTTATAAATATATCAGCTTTATAAAACAGTTGAAGGTCTTAGTTGTTTATATTCCCTTAATGACTAACACTTTGTTTGCTCCTGACATATAGTTAAATGAGCTTGTTGTTTGCTGATAAATCCTCTTAGGACTCAAGAGGTCAATGTAAAGAACAAGTGTTGTGTGGCAAATCCTGATCATCTGTCTCACTTCCTTGAGGAGGGAGAAGCCCTGAGCTGAAGAAACGAACAGTAGGCAACAAATTGATTAATGGGCATCAGGAAAGATCATTTTTCTGGCTTAATTTATGTGCTTGTGTAAACAGGCAGGCTAGACTAGTCATACCTCTGAAAAAACATTAAAAAAAAATGATTGAGGATGAGTTGGGGAATTTACTAAGGAATTATAATCCTAGGAGGCCATTTTGTCTTCTGGTTTGAATAGTTTCTGGAAGAATCCAGAGACCATGAAAATGAGTATGAATGAATTAGACTAGACCTTGTGTGATATGCTGGGCTTTCTGGGAAGCTGACTGTGAGACAGCATAGGAGGCAGGAGGCTTATTAGGACATGCCTTTGGGATCAATGCCTGGGGAAAGGAGGAAGCAAGAGTGGGAAATCCCTGAATGGGCTGAGAACTAAGGGTTATCTACCACCAGAACACCTAGGAGCTGCAACAAAAAATACTTAATGAAAGGTGAATCTGGGCAGTGCATGAAAGTGGCTAACACATATGGTCAAATTTGGTCTGTGGCTTACTTACATGAGTGATTATAACAGGTAATGGGAACCAAAAAGAACTCTAAGGCTAGTTGTAAAAGGCAGGCCTTGCCAGCTGAATTTTGTTGCTCCTGACTAATAATTATTTTATTTTGAGGTCTGACAAGGAAGGGAAGAAGTGAGGAGTTCTGGCCCTGGCCCTAGATCTAAAGTATGGAGACATGCAATAAGCTAAGTAGTAGATAAATATCTAAATAACTAGAGGCCCGTTGCATGAAGATTTGCACAATAGGCCTTCCTTCCCTTGGCGGCCGGCACCAATTTTCCTCCAGCACCCAGGATCCAGGCTTTTGGTCCAGCTGCAGCAGCGAGACTTGGCTTCTCGGCTCCTGCTGCAGTGGAGAAGCCAAGCTTCTTCAGTCTTCAGTCATCTTCAGTCTTTGCTCAGTGCCTGCATATGCAAATTAACCACCATTTTTGTTGGGTTAATTTGCATACCCATCCTGATTGGCTGGTGGGCATAGCAGAGTGACATCAATTTGCATGTTTCTCTTTTATTAGTGTAGATGTCAGATAGTGGTAAAAGTTATGAAGAAAATGAACAGCATGAGGGCACAGGGAGTTATTGGGGTGGGGCTGTGGGAAGTGGTGAGTGTGTGCTACTTAGAAAAAGAGATCAGGAAAAGCCTTTCTGATGAGGTAACATCTGAACAGAGACCTGAATGAAGTGAGGGAAGGAGTCAGGCAGTGATCTGGAAGACAAGTCCATGCACAGAAAATGGCGAGAAAAGCAGGCCCCACCAAGTTGTTAGGAGATGTGGGTGGGCTGGCCTTAGAAGGGAACAAGATGTAGGGAAAAGCTGTTTTCTTCAGTGGAGGCAATTTCCAAGGTGGGATGATAGCTGAAGGCCACTTCCTAGCATCACTCCTGGCAGCTGGAGGACTGTTTCAATCCCAAAGGACCATCCCAGCTTCCATCATCCTGTGCTTGCTTCTGTTGCTTGTTCTACTATTTGGCTTACTCATGGAGAAACAAATCTTTGCCACCAGAGAATATATGCTAAACATTTTGAAACCATCACCAAAATTTTTGTGCAAAAGTACAAAGGATGAAATGTTACTTTGGATGTAAGTAGCTAGAAAGACAATGTAAATGTTGGAATACTGAATAACAGGAGAAAAGAGCAAAAGTCTAAATCTGAAAGTTCTTTGGAAGGGAGTACTTGGCGGATGGGTGATTTTAAAATGTGATATCATGGGTTCTTTTGCAACTTGATAACACATAAACACTGCCCACATGCTCTAGAAACCATGTGAATGAAGAAGGCTGTCATTAGAGCTGGAAATTGCCTTGAGATTTTGACAATGTTTTGCTCTTAAGCCAGGTTCAGATTTCCCAGTTTCTGAATTCTAATTACCATTACAAGTGTTTTTGGGAGATGGTTGCTGGAGATTGTGGCAAGAAGGTGGAATTCTCTGCCTTTTAATGCATCTTATCACAATTTTGTCAGCATAGGAGCCTTCAATTTAGTAAACTGAGAAGCCATTCCCATAGCAAAGATATAAGCTACTGTTTGACCCAGGGAGGGAGCCTTTGGCTATTGTTTGTTGACCTGAGCCAAGGGAAACAAGATGACAGATTGGACAAGCAGCACACCATGCAATTTATGCCCTTCACGGACTGTCAAACATTAATTTAATTTAATTTTAATCATGACCATCTGGTGCTTATATAGAGAGTCAAGCCAGATAGATATTTCCTTATCTTAAACAGGGGAATAGTGCTGTGTTTTGGCCTGTAGCCAGGTCCATACACCCTAAGGAGGGGGCAGAGGAACATGGAAGTGCAGATTTGTACTGGCTGTGCAAACATCACCAGCCCCAGAAGCTGTAAATGGGACCTGTGGTTGGTGCTGGTCCCACCACAGGTCAGTGGCCCCTTCTCCTGCCTCAGTCATGAAGACATAAATGCTGAGTCATGTCTTTGTATTCCTGGGGATGGTGTATAGGTGAATTGGGATATCTGACTCTGTGGCTCAAACCTCTTGAGTAGCTAAATTGACCAGTAGCCACATTTCATATGTTTATCATGTAGTTATTAAGCAATGGCAATAGTGATAAGGACTGAGATCAAATGACATTTGAGTTTTCATCACTCCTGAGAATCTATGATTCTTTGTACCTATCATATGCCCAGCCCAGCAGGGAATAACAAGAAGTATAAGGCAGTATCCCTGTCCTACAAGTCACCTCAGTCCCAGGACGGATTTTCCTTTCTTCCCAGTCCTCAGATTGAATCTCAGGTTCTTGGTGGCTGGTCGGAGGTAGAAGAAAGTCCCAAGGAAGTAGGGAATGGGGACATAGAGAAGCACTTCATTTTCCTGAATTTTAATTTCTCAAATGCAAAGTAGCTTGGTATCCACAAGCCTGGAGGATCCTATCCATCAAGACAGATCTGGCTTCAGGAGACAAGCACTGAGCCCTGTTCATTGCTTAGTGGACCAGGATCATATAACTTACTTGAACAAGGAGATAAAGTTTTCACCTTTTCTTTGAAAATAGAAACAGGTCTTTTTCTGATTTTTCTGCAGTAATTTCATATACATGCTCACACACAGATACAGACCACTGTTAACATTTTGGTACACACACACACACACACACACACACACACACACGGATCATGTTATAGGTAATGAAAAACAAAATCTCTTGTTGGGTGATTTTCTTCTCTAGCCAGATGTCAGCATGATCAGAAGGAACATTCAGGGGCTTCAAGCAGGGGAAGGGAGAGTGGCATTGCAAAAATTGCCACTTCAAATTTCAAGGCTGAATGTTCTTTCAGCTCAAACTATATCTGTCCAACCTACCTCTTGGCAACCACGTGCATCAAAATTGAAAGGATGTGATCAAGTGTATGTTGTCCCAGGTGAGTGGGGGATTCCACTGTCTTTTGGAGAGTGACTAGAGAGGCCTAAAGGGCCAGGCCATGTAAGGAGAGGTAGAGGATGCCAGGCCTGTGGGGTGGACTTATTTTATATTTTCCTGAAAATTAACACCAGAATGAAAGGATCAAACATTGTTAAGCAGAGAACTGACAAATGAGATTTGAGAGGATAGAGAAGGAAAAGGAGTGGAGGCAGCTAATATTTATTTAGCACCTAGTATGTGTGAGAAGTTGTGCTAAATTACTTGTGTTATCTTATTTAATCTTCACGGTGATATTAAGAGGTAGATAATATTACTGATATTTTGTAGCTAAAGAGAATAAGACTTAGAGAGATTAGGTAACTGCCCAAAGTTATATAGCCATGAAGCCATGAAGCGAGAGAGTTCAGGTTTAAACTTAGATCTCCTTGGCTTCCAAGTGGCTTTCTTTTTCCATATCACACTCTCTGAAAATGGAATGGGTATCCCTCATGAGCTAAGGTGTTCCTGGTAACCTGGTGTATTCAAGCAAAGACTCAATGATTATTTACCAAAATGTTCTTAAGGACATTCGTGCATTGGTACAGAGCTGAAACACATGGCTTCTAAGAATCCTTGCAGTTGCATGTTCTAACTAGGTCTCTTTAACTAAAACATATCATTTTTTCTTGTGTTTTAGGATACCTGCTATGGTTATGATTAGATTACTTTTTTGGCTAAGGCATCATCTTCAGAAAAACCACTGAAGATATATTCCCATGAATGAAGGACCAACTTCAGCATACATTGTTGGTGCCCTAACCATATCTGTTCAGCACTCACCATTCTCACAGGTGCCCATGGAGTCCTGCCACAAGCACCCAAACTCTTTAAGTAAGGGAGCTTTATTTGTAATTCATGAAGGGTAGGCTGGGAGTATCAAACAGTGAACATCCTAGGGAGCAGTTCTCAGCTCCTGACAGATGGGATTTGGAAGATAAATATTCCTTATCCTTGTTTGGGACAATTCTGAGGTGTGCCTCAGATAGTCTCCCAGAGTTCCCTAGTAGGAGTGAGTCCTAGTTGCCCATTGGAGGTAACCTGGTTTTTAACACACCTTTTATTGGCTTTTTTCTTCTTCTTTGTCTCATTTACCCTCATGTCTACTAGTGTTTTCAGGGATCATCTCTCAAAGAAACTAGTTGTACTCAAATCCTTGTCTGCTTTTGAGGGAAGCTAAACTAAGACACCAAAATTATTTATCCATTAGCACAGGATTTTTCATCCTCGGCATTACTGGTATTAGGGGCAGGATAATTCTTTTTTTGGAGGCAGTGCTATCTTGTGCACTGTTGGGTATTTAGCAGCATCCTTGGCCTCTACCTACTAGATGCCAGCAGTGCCTTTCCCTAGCATGACAACCAAAAGAATGTTACCAGACATTGCCAGATGTCTTCTGGAGGACATACTAACCCCAACTGAGAACAACTTCTTGTCTGAAGTGCCTATGGGAAGCACAGAGAGGGTATATTTTATGAGACAGATGTGTGGAGTGAGCTGTGGACAAGCTTTTCAGTGAACTCAAGTTTAGTGGAAGGCACAAGCAGAGGTGGGATTAGGAGGGTGTGTGTGTGTGTGTGTGTGTGTGTGTTGGGAGAAGAAAATTATGAACAAACTCTTCCTATTTCATAACTATGCCTGGTTCCAGGCTATCCCTTGTCCAAAGTAGATGAACAGCTCAGAACAAAATTGTACCCTTTACAGTTCCTTTTAGAAAAATGACAAGCACATCGAGAAAATTTTGCAGTTTGTGTAACATCAGTTTACAGGTGAGTTTAGCTTGGATGAAAGGTCTTTAAGAAGCCATTTCATATAGCCTATCAGTTTCTGGGTTGCTAGGGGTGTTTTGATATTTAAATACTTGTGTGCGGCTATTGAAAAAACCAATACATAATTACAACATGGGGAATGCTGTCCATTAAAGTAGAGAATCTCATGAAAACGCAAATATTTTCTTTTTTGTGTGCTTTTTTCCTTTTTTATTAAATTTATTGGGGTGACATTGGTTAGTATGATCATACAGGTTTCAGGTGTGGGTTTCCATGTTACAACATCTGTATAATGCAGTGTGTGCCCACCATCCAAAGTCAAATCTTCTCCTGTCACCATATATTAGGACCCTCTTCACCTCCCACCCCCTTCCCTCTGGCAACCACCACACTGTTGTTTGTGTTCATGAATTTAAGTTATATATCCCACATATGAGTGAAATCATATGGTTCTTAGCATTTTTTTTACTGACTTTTCACTTAGCATAATATTCTCAAGGTCCATTCATGTTGCAAATGACAGTATTTCATCCTTTCTTATGGCTGAGTCGTATTCCATTGTGTAGATGTACCACATCTTCTTGATCTAGTCCTCTATCACAGGACACTTTGGTTGTTTCCATGTCATGGCCACTATGAATAATGCTGCAATGAATATAGGGGTGAATATATCTTTGCAAATACATATTTTCAGGTTTTTTGGTTATATATCCAGGAAAAGGATTGCTGGGTCATATGGTAGCTCTATTCTTAATTTTTTGAAGAATCACCAGACTGCTTTCCATAGTGGCTGTACCAATCTACATTCCCACCAGCAGTGAATGAAGGTTCCCTTTTTTCTACAACCTCTCCAATACTTGTTATTACTTGTCTTGTTGATAATGGCCATTCTAACAGGTATGAGGTGGTATCTCATTGTAGTTTTGATTTGCATTTCCCTAATTGCCAGTGAGGTTGAACATTTTTTCATATATCTATTGGCTATTCATATGTCTTCTTGGGAGAGGTGTATTTTTAGGTCCTCTGTCCACTTTTTGATTGGGTTGTTTGTTTGGTGTTGAGTTTTATGAGTTCTTTATATATTTTGGAAATTAAACCTTTTTTCAGAGTTACTGTTTGCAAATATCATCTCCCATCTAGTTTGCATGTGCCCCGACCGGGAATCAAACCGTGACCTCCTGGTTCATAGGTCAATGCTCAACCACTGAACCACACAGGCTGGGCCAAATTTTAAAATTTTAATATGCTTTATATATTGGATAATGGTATTGTATCAGTGTTAAGTTTTCTGATTTAGATAATTGCATGGCAGCTAGGTAGAAGAATGTCCTTGCTTTTGGAAAACACACATTAAAGTATTTAGGATGACCAACAATTCTAGTTTGCCAGAAGATGAGCTGTTTCCCAAAATATAAGACTTTCAGTGCTAAAACAAGAAAAACTTCAGACAAATAAGAACAGTTATTGCCAACTACTGTTTGAAAAGGATGGAGAAGGTGTGAGATTTTCCCTGTGGGTCATGATATAATTGCCTTTATCTTCTGGACTTTTTCTACTCCTACCATCATTTAACTGTGACTCAGTGTCACCCATTTCATCATTACAATTTCTTGCTGTGGAACTTGGAGGGCTGCATATTTTTCCACTTCTATCTTGGATGAGTTTTAATCTGTCATCCCATGGCAACAAGAGAGATAAAGAGTTGGAGAAAGCATCCTTGGCTGATGTTAATTTGCATGACAACTGTGCTTTATGTGGGTGGGGATTGAGGGGCACAAAGAGGCACATGTCTGAAAACACAATGGTGACTGGGAGGCACTGAGCATAACTTTGCATATCATTGCACAATATGCCAGCTGGTGCCCAATTTGCATTGTTGCTTCTTGATTGATTAATTGATTAAAACAAGCACTAAACCAAAGGCTTATTTTAGATGCATTAAAAAAATTTTTACCCAATCCTCACTCATAGTTTATGTGTTGTTTACTTGGTTCTAAGTGCACCAAGTACCAATCACACTGGAAAGTTAATGCTTTTCAAGCAGTTTATTGCCACCATTCTAGCTAAGTTTATTGGACTGTAAAAATTGCAGAGGTGATAGATTATTGGTTAGCATTTCTATTGGTAAGTCACTGAACCAGGAGTTGAAAGTGTTAGAGAATAATGACTGTCTCTGTTTTTCAGGAAGCAGGTGTATTTTTTTAATACCACACATTTATTATCTCCAGTTTCTGTAAGTCAGGATTCTAGTCCTCTAGCTTAGTTGAGTGCTCTGGCTCAGGATTTCTCATGAGATGCAATCGATATTGTGGACTGTGGCTGTAATCTCACTGGGAAAGGATTAACTTCCTGCAGTTGTTGGCAGGATTCTGTTTCTTAAAGGGGTTTGAACTGAGGTTCTCAGTTCCATGTTGGCTCTTGAGTGGAGGCCACCCTGAATTCTTTGCCACATGAGTCTCTCCAACACGGCAGCTTGTTTTAACAAAGCCAGCAAGAGGGTCTGATAGCAAGAGGGAAGTCAGTCTTATATAACTGATCATGCGTCATCTCATTATTTTTGCCATATTCTCATTGCTAGAGGGAACTTAATAGGTCCAATTCACACTCAAGGGGAGAGGATTACATATGGGTATGAATACCAAGAGGCATGCATCATGGGGGGCCATCTTAGATGTCTGCCTTCCATTTAGCAGTTTTGGAAGAAGCATAGCAACTCCAGTAGCCTGAGGGCAGCCACCATTGTGACTTCTATCACTATTATAGATTGGTTTTCTATTTTTATTTTCAATGTTATAGAAATGAAACCTTGCAGCACATACTCATTGGTGTCTGGATCCTTTCATATGTCATTATGTTTGAGAGTCGACCCCATTGTTAGATCCTGTCTAATTCAGGGTTTAGTGTCTGTCATTGTATTCATTGCAGCAGATTGTCTCATATCGGAACAAATTTCCGCATATTAGGTAGTATGCCATATATCTTTCACCTTCAGTCCCTGTGCCTATACTTCCTTCCCCACTATAGTTCCCCATATCTTGGTAATTTCTGGCAAGTACACAAACAGAATTCAGTGATTATAAAATGACGATGAAGCTCAATTTGTTCTGCCTGATAGCACTTGAGGAAATCATTGATTTAAGAGATTTGGTTTGGTAGATAAAACCATGGACATTGAAAAACTCATCAAGGTTAGAGAGAAAAATAATGACCAATAACAGAGTTCTGGAAAACCTTTATGAGTGAGAGGAGGAAGAAAAACAGCAATAGGATTGATAATTAGCAGTTCATCAGTGACATTGGTAAATGGTTTCTGTGGGGGTAAGCTATGAGAAGGTTATGATAATTTCCTTCAAGAGATTTGATTGCAGTGAGTTTGGCAGTTTGTGGCAGGATATAATTTTTTTTAATAGAGGATAGATCTAAAAATCTAAGCAAGGGGAAGGGACTGTAAAACAGAATAATTAAAAATATAAATTGATGGGGCCAGATCTAAAGTGTCACCAGAAGAGATTAAGGTCAAGAGACTATATGCATTCTTCTAGGCACCAGTCAAGTAAATAAACTCATTACAGCTTCCTGTGATTGATGTAATAATCATTCCCCCCAGTCCCTTGAAGCTTAGAATCTTTCAAATTGTTACTCAGTGTCTCTAGCAAAGTGCCTAATTTCAGATGATGCTTGCCATTTGAGAGAGTAATTTGCAAAAGATGACTATATCAGGGTGAGGAATAGCGGATGCCTGCCTAGCAGTGAAAGCTCACAAATCCGCCCACCACACTGATCATTATGGAGCAATCACTTCAAAACAGAATGCAATTTCCATATCAAATATTTGTTTTTTGTTAACTAAAGTTTACAGTAGCACACAGATAAAATACCCTTCACTTGAACTTCATGTGCCCAGTCACTCTTGACACATCTAAAAGTAATGATTTGGGAACAAGTTTGTTAGTCAAAGGCTGTAAATCAGAAATGAGTCTTGAAATTAGTCACTATACTATTTTTATCTTCAATATATTGTTGCTGCTATTGTTGTTTGAATTGCTTTACTCAGACACCAGAAGAATGGATTTGGGGTTCTAAAGTAGGCCTGGGGATGAAGACAGTAAACTATTTTGTGAAATTATTAGTATTTCCCAGAGTAGCATCCTGGATTAAAAACATAAAATTAAGCTTTTTAGACACAGAAAGAACCTACCTTGCATAGACAGTGACAATGGCAGCTATGTTCCCCATTTAAAGGCTTGGTGGTGGTGATGGTGGCGGTGACCTCTAAAAGCTGTGTAGAGCATTGTTTAGCCACTTTAATACTGCTAGATTTACATATACCATTGTTAATAAACTAGAAATTAATTTAGCCATATGGTATGTGCATTAGGTGGCTTATTTTCACCAATCTGTAGCCCAGAAGGAAAAAAAGAAACACCTAAGGAACAAACAATGGAACAGAAAAAGAATTCAGAGATATAAACCCAGAAAACATTGCTGAAATAAAGGCAAGGAGTTATCAGACTCTAGAATTTGGGGGGAGGGGAGCCTAACATGGAACCAGCTGGCAAATGAAAAATGTACTATAATTTGCGGAGTCTCAGACCTAACATCACCAAGTAGAATACACTAGGTTATGTTTGGAGCTGAGAGATTAATAATTGGCATGCTCATTCAGTATAAAATTTTCCTGAGATACATTATATTATTCCCATCTGTACATACGAGGCATCCTGGGGGCAGAGAGCAGGATGGAGAAGAGTAGAAAGTTGAAGTGAAGGGATAAACAGAGAATAGCTGACACACAAAAATCCTTTCAGTGCCAGTCTGATTCCTTAATATATCTGAACAAAACAACAGACTTTATAAAGATGCTCCCAGCCTTCAGGATTTCTCAATTTCATCCTCATGATGAAAACCAATAAGAAGCAGGCTCACCCGGCCACCATGGCTCAGCAGTTGTATTCCAATGCAAAACTACTCCATAGCACATGAACTTATTTTTCCCAAACCTGACCTACTTATCTGAAATGGCCAATTGTTTTAGAGATGTGTGTGTGGAGAGAGAGAAAGAGAGAGAGAGAGAGAGAGAGAGAGAGAGATTCCAAATTATTCAATGCATACCAACCATTATTAATTTTTTTTCATAATAATCTGTGTATCAGAATTCTTTTCTTTTTTTAAGGAAGTTTAAAAGGAAAAAAATCCTCTCATAGGCATCATTATGAGCAACTCTTGGTGAATGAAGACTTGGAAAACCTCCACTTCAATTATTGCTGGAGCTGCAGCTGACCAACTAAAGACAGAGGCTATTGTTATTTCCATATTAAATGCCTTGCTTCTCTCTCCAATGATAACTATTACTCTTCATATGCTAGTAGTGAAAAACATTTAAGAAATACTTTATGATTTATAAATATGTAGTATGGTAGATGAGAACCAAATTACAGTGTGATGGAGTCAAAATTCTTGATACTTGGAAGTTTCTAGCCATTACTCTCCCCGTGCACTTTACAATGAACTGTTTTCTTGCTGTTTTCTTACGCCCAAAGAAGAGACTTCTGATGACAGACTAGCTTGTGAGCTTCTGTGCTGGAGAATCACAGGAAAATGATGAAGCAGATTGTGTGGACAAAAGTTTCTTGGAATTGTGAGTTGCTAGATGTGGCTAAGACATCCATGTAATCTTGGATGTCAAGGTGTTGTTCAGAAGGAGAGAGATGGGGAAGCACTGTAGTGTGTGATGGGAGAGGAATAAAAAGGGGAATTTTAAGGCTTATTGCTGAGGACTGTGTGTTTCCCTTCATGGAATTGCTGAAATATAAGTAAAAACTTAACCTATTTAAACTTACTTTTAGTTGTATGTAATATGCTTTTTTGAAACCAAAACCATTTGAGTGATGTTTTATAACACTAATTAATCGCCTTTAAACTAGTAATATTAACTAGTAACATTTTACTCTGTCCTTTTCCCTCTCAGGGTAGGCACACAATGTTTGAAGCTGGGTCTTCAGATGGTCTGTAAGAGTTGCTAAATTTTCTTTGTTTTAATATATTTTTATTGACTTCAGAGAGGAAGTGAGAGGAAGAGATATAGAAACATCAATGATGAGAGAGAATCATTGAGCAGCTACCTCCTGCATGCCCCCTACTTGGGATTGAGCCCATAACCAAGGCATGTGCCCTGACCAGGAATCAAACTGTGACCTCCTAGTTCACAGGTCAATGATCAATCACTGAGCCATGCTGGCCGGGCTAGGTTTTCTTTTGGTGAATGCAAAACAAACATGGATAATGTTGAAAGATTTCTGTGAATCAGATTTGACATTTTATTTGGGCCATTATAGCCTGATTCAATTAAAACTGAGCCATTTTGCCACTTCATGAGAACCTCTTAAATGAGGAAGAGGTAAGTAACATTTAGTTTGAGATTCTAAGATGATGGCCAGGAGGACGGCAATGAGGGAGAGAGTGTGAGTGAGGGAGGGAGCAAAAGGGGAGTGTGTGGACATGTGGTGTGTGTCTGTGTGTGTGTGTGTGTGTGTGTGTGTGTGTGTGTCTGAGTGAGGGACAGCTAGAACTTGCAGGACCTTCAGGGGCTGGCAGACTGGGCTCACATAGCCAGGCAGCCTCAGCTACTGCTGTAATCTCTCCCAGGGAGCACACTCTGCTACAGAGGCTGTGCCATCTTGAAGGGGAGAGCTGCTATGACTGGGAGCCCAGCTTCACCTCCACCCAGGGTTCTCTCAGACACCACCTGGGACCCTACAGCAATACTGGCCAGGGAACTGTTGCCTTGGCTGCAAACCCACGAACACCCAGACTCTAGCCTCCCTGACTGAGGGCTACAGTGAGTTCCAGAGGGCACTCCACTCCTGCCAGACAGATACTTTAGCCCCGGGCACCACAACAATGTGTGCGAACAGCCACCACCCGCAACCACACAGGGATCCAGCAGCTGCCACCCGCAACAGCACAGATGAGGGGAGCCAAAAGCCACTGCCCATGACCATGCACTAGGGAAGCCAGCAGCCACCACCCACAACCTTGTGTGGAATCAGCAGATGCTGCATGTGACTGCGCAGGGAGCCAACAGCCACCACCCACAACCACGGGGGGAGCCAGCAGCCACCCTGCAACCCCTGGGGAGCAGCCGGCAACCATGTGGAGAGCAGCTGCCGCTCATGACCACCTGAAAAACAGTTGCCCACCCACAACTGCCCAAGGAGCAGCCACCGCCTGAGACTGCGTGACCCGCCACCAGGCCCTCTGCTGCAGCCACAGGCCCCACGTGATTAGACACCTAGATCCTTCAGTGAGAGCAAAAATGGGGAGACAGAAGAACAACCCCCAAAGGAAAGAAAAGGACACACCAAAAAAGGAACTAAGTGAAACAGAGGCATGCAATATGTCAGAAAAAGAATTCAGACTGGATGGATGAGAAAATCAACAACCTATGTAAGAATCAAGAAGAAATAAAGAGTGATATAGCTATAATAAAAAACACTATGCAAGCTTTCAACAGTAGACTAGGAGAAGCAGAAGACCGAATTAGTGAATTAGAAGACAGGGAAGTAAAACACACCCAAGCTGAACTGCAATTGGAGAAAAAAATCAAAAGACAGGAGGAGATCCTGAGGGAGCTTTGGGACAACATGAAACGAAGCAACATATGTATAATAGCGGTTCCAGAAGGACAAGAAGAAGAGCAAGGACTAGAAAACCTATTCGAAGAAACAATGTCAGAAAACTTCCCTGAGGTGGGGAAGAAAAAGTCACACAAGCACATAGAGTCCCAAACAAGATAAACCCAAAAGACCCACATAGAAAACCTATTCGAAGAAACAATGTCAGAAAACTTCCCTGAGGTGGGGAAGAAAAAGTCACACAAGCACATAGAGTCCCAAACAAGATAAACCCAAAAAGACCCACACAAAGACAGGTCATAATTGCAATGGCAAACATTAACGACAAAGAGAGACTCTTAAAGGCTACAAGAGAGAAACAGAGTTACGTACAGGGGATCTCCCATTAGATTATCAAATGATTTCTCAACAGAAACACATCAGGCCAGAAAGGAATGGAAGGAAGTATACAAAGTGATGCAAAGAAAGGGACTGAATCCAAGAATCACTATCCAGCAAGGCTAGCATTCAAAATTGAAGGTAAAATCAGGAGCTTTACAGACAAAGAAAGGCTAAGGGAATTTATCACTACCAAGCCAGCAATGTAAGAAAATGCTAAAGAGACTGTTGTAAAAAAAATGAAAAGAAAAGGGGGGGGGAGAAAGATCACAGGCAAAAAATAAAACAAAAATTGGTACAAACAAGTGCATATCAATAATAACTTTAAACATAAATGGACTAAATGCTCCAATAAAAAGACAGTGAATGGCTGAGTGGATAAGAAAACATGACCCATATATTTTCTATCTACAAGAGACCCACCTCAGAACAAGAGACTCATACAGACTGAAAGTGAAGGGATGGAAAAATATCTTTCAGACAAATGGAAATGAAAAAGGCTGAGGTAGCAGTACTTATATCTGACAAAATAAACCTCAAAGTGAGGGCCATAACAAGAGATAAGGAAGGCCACTTCATAATACTAAAGGGTTCAATAAAACAAGAGGATATAACTCTGGTAAACATATATTCACCAAATGCAGGAACACATAAATAAATAAATAAATAAATAAATAAATGTTGGAAGATACCAAGGGAGATATCAACAGCAATATGATCATAGTAAGGGACTTTAATACCCCACTGAAATCACTGGATAAATCCTCTAGACAAAAAAAATCACAAACAAACAGCTATCCTAAATGACTCACTAGATCAGATGGACTTAATTGACATCTTCAAAACATTTTACCCCAAAGCTACAGAATACACAGAATACACTTGAGAAGAAGTGCACATGGGACATTTTCAAAGATAGATTACATATTCGGTCACAGGCAAAGTATCTCCAAATTAAAGAAGATTAAAATCATATCAAGCATCTTCTCAGACCACAATGGCATAATATTAGAAATCAACTACAATAAAAACAACAAATTCAATCATCAACAAATCAACAAAGAACAAGTGTTGGAGAGGATGTGGAGAAAAAGGAACCCTTCTGCACTGCTGGTGGGAATGCAGACTGGTGCAGCCACTGTGGAGAACAGTATGGAGTTTCCTCAAAAAACTAAAAATGGAACTCCCATTTGACCCAGTGATCCCACTTCTAGGAATATATCCCAAGAAACCAGAAACACCAATCAGAAAGGATATATGCAAACCTATGTTCATAGCAGCACAATTTACAATAGCTA
>NW_005370552.1:275525-277359 GCF_000412655.1 Myotis brandtii | reverse complement strand
AATACAAAAGATCAATGAAACCAAGAGCTGGTTCTTTGAAAGGATAAACAAATTGATGAACCTCTATCCAGGATCACCAAGAAGCAGAGAGAGGACCCAAATAAACAAAATTAGAAATGAAAGAGGCGAAATAACAACAGACCCCACAGAAATACAAAG
Organism: Myotis brandtii; assembly: GCF_000412655.1. Taxonomy (NCBI): domain Eukaryota; kingdom Metazoa; phylum Chordata; class Mammalia; order Chiroptera; family Vespertilionidae; genus Myotis; species Myotis brandtii. The sequence continues at coordinate 277,200 of NW_005370552.1, read as the reverse complement.
GATTGTAAAAAAAACTACTATGAACAACTCTATTCCAACAAACAACCTAGAGGAAATGGACATATTCCTAGAAAAATACAATCTTCCAAAACTCAATCAAGAAGAATCAAAAAATCTCAACAGGCTGATAACTAAGGAGGAAATTGAAGCAGTAATCAAAAACCTTCCATCAAACAAAAGCCTGGTGCAAGACGGCTTCACAGGGGAGTTTTACCAAATATTCAAAGAAAAACTAAAACCTATCCTTCTCAGACTATTCCAAAAAATTCAGGAGGAAGGCACACTTCCTAGGTCTTTCTATGAAGCCAGCATTACCCTAATCCCAAAACCAGATAAAGACACTACAAAGAAAGAAAATTACAGGACAATATCCCTGATGAACATAGATGCTAAAACCCTCAACAAAATCCTAGCAAATCAGATCCAGCATTACATTAGAAAGATCATACACCATGACCAAGTGGGATTTATTCCAGGGATGCAAGGCTGGTACAATATCTGCAAATCAATAAATGTGATACATCACATAAACAAACTGGGAGACGAAAAATCATTTTATCATATCAATTGATGCAGAAAAGGTATTTGACAAAATCCAACACCCTTTCCTGATAAAAACTCTCAGCAAATTGGGAATAGAGGGGTCATACCTCAACATAATATAAGCTTTATATCATAAACCTAGAGCAAACAACATAGTCAATGGGAAAAAAACTAAAACAATTTCCCCTAAGAACTGGAATGAGATAGGGATTCTCACTTTCACCAATCTTGTTTGACATAGTACTGGAAGTGGTAGCCATAGCAATCAGACAAGAAGAAATAAAAGGCATCCAAATTGGGGAAAAAAAGAAGTAAAATTGTCATTATTCACAGATGACATGGTATTATACTTAGAAAACCCTAAAGACTCCATCAAAAAGCTACTAGACTTAATAAATGAATTCAGCAATGTAGCAGGATACAAAATTAACACCCAGAAATCTATGGCTTTTTTATACACCAATAATGAACTCACAGAAAGAGAAACTGAAAAAACAATCCCATTTACCATTGCAACATGAAAATCAAGGTACCAAGGAATAAATTTAACTAAGGAGGTAAAGGACCTGTACTCAGAAAATTACAGGACACTGAAAAAAAGAGATAGAGGAAGACATAAACAAATGGAAGAATATACCCTCTTCATGGATTGCTAGAATCAACATCATTAAAATTTTCATACTACCCAAAACAATCTATAGATTCAATGCAATTCCCATTAAAATATGAATGACATACTTCAAAGATCTAGAACAAACTCTCCAAAAATTCATCTGAAATGACAAAGACCCTGAATAGCTGCAGCAATCTTGAGCAAGAAGAACAAAGTTGGAGGGATCACAATACCAGATATCAAGCTATACTACAAAGCCACTTTTCTCAAAACTGCCTGGTACTGGCACAAGAACAGACATATAGACCAATGGAACAGAACAGAGAACCCAGAAACCGACCCAAGCTATTATGCTTAATTAATATTTGACAAAGGAGGCAAGAGCATACAATGGAGTCAAGGCAGTCTCTTCAATAAATGGCTTTGAGAAAATTGGACAGATACATGCAAAAAAATGAAACTAGACCACCGACTTACACCATACACAAAAATAAACTCAAAATGGATAAAGGACTTAAA
>NW_005370552.1:274695-275456 GCF_000412655.1 Myotis brandtii | reverse complement strand
TAGATACTTTTCAAAAGAGGACATAAGGAAGGCCAAGAGACATATGAAAACATTCTCAAAGTCACTAATCATCCAAGAGATGCAAATCAAAACAACAATGAGGTACCATCTCAAACCTGTCAGAATGGCTATCACCAACAAATCGACAAATGACAAGTGCTGGAGAGGATTCAGAGAAAAAAGGAACCCTCTTTCACTGCTGGTGGGAATACAGACTGTTGCAGCCACTATGGAAAACAGTATGGCATTTCCTCAAAAAATAACAAATGGAACTTCCATTTGACCCAGTGATCCCACTTCTAGGAATATATCCCAAGAAAACAGAAACACCAATCAGAAAGGATATATGCACCCCTATGTTCATAGCAGCACAATTTGCAACAGCTAAGATTTGTAAACAGCCTAAGTACCCATCAGCAGATGAGTGGATTAGAAAACAGTGGTACCATTTACACAATGGAATACTACGCTGCTGAAAAACAGAAGGAATTCTTACCATTTGCAACGGCATGGATGGAACTGGAAAGCATTATGTTAAGCAAAATAAGCCAGTCAGAGAAAGATAAATATCACATGATCTCACTCATATGTGCAATATAATAAACAACATAAACTGGTGGACAAAAGCAGAACCAGAGTCATAGAAGCATTGATTATACTGTCCAACTTATGAGGGAAGGGGGGGGGAGGGATGAGGGTGTAACAGATCAACCAAAGGACTTGTATGCATGCATATGAGCATAACCAATGGACACAGATAG
>NW_005370552.1:252508-274616 GCF_000412655.1 Myotis brandtii | reverse complement strand
GGTGGTGGTGGTGAGTGCATGTGCTGGGGTTTGGGGGTGGCCTGGGAGAGGTCAACGGGGGAAAAATGGAGACTTATGTAATACATCCTATACAATAAATCCCTAATATGAAAATTGACCAAACGGCAGAATGACCAGCAGAACGACTGGTCGCCATGATGTGCACTGACCACCAGGGGGCAGATTCTCAATGCAGGAGCTGCCCCCGTGTTCAGTGCCCCCCCACAGGGGGAGCGCTGCTCAACCAGAAGCCAGGCTCACAGCTGGCGAGCACAGCAGCAGTGACAGGAGCCTCTCCCGCCTCCACTGCAGGCAGGTGGTAAGGAGCAAGGGGTTCCAGGCTGGAAGAGCCCCAGACTGTGAGAGGGATGTCTGACTGCCGGCTTAAGCCTAAGCCGGCAGGTGGACATCCCCCGAGGGGTCCTGGACTGTGAGAGGGTGCAGGCCGGGCTGAGGGACCACCCCCTCCCCAGTGCACGAATTTCATGCACTGGGCTTCTAGTTAAACAATAAAGAACTTAAATTTTTAAAAAAGAAATTAGGAATCAAGATTTCACTGTAAAAAAAAAAGTAACATTTAGTTTTACAAATGGGTGACTTTAGGTGAAAGAGATTATATGCTTGCTGTAGGGTCACTTGATGAACTGGGTCTCATTAATTAAATTGCAGAGATGGCATGAACTTCCTATATTTTTGTCCCTAAGAGAATGCCCAGATAATTTTGGCAACTGGATCTGCTACAGGTGTAAGTATAAGGGTAAGATATGATCAACATACTGATGTTCCAGCAGTCTCTTTATCCAAGTATCCTGCCTTGTACTCCAGATGTTCCCCAGAGACATCACTCTCAAAGAAGGATCATTTGGTCTTTTTTGTCCTTTGAAAAAGGCTTTACTTAGAAAATAAGATTTTTATTTTGCTGTTTTGAAGAGCAAAGACCTAGGAAATATTGCTAATACAAGAGTGGGACAAAAAGAAGACAGAGTATGAATTTTGGTTGAATTTATTTCTATTTTATTATGGTATTAAATAGAAAGTTTAAGATTATACTTGATAACATACCCATGAATAAGTGGATCAGTGAGGAGTACTCTAAATCAGTCCTGTCACTAATAAGAGAGGAGGATGTCATCAGCCTCTTAAACACTTTCTAATGGGTAACAGATCTATTAGGTAGATATTGTCCCTCTCCGTGACAGCACAATTAATGTCATGGAGAAAGCTTCAGGGTGGTTAGGGAGCATATATTTTATTTTAAAAATGCCTAACTGTCTAAAACCTAAAATGTATAAATTGAATTTTCTCCAGAAATGGTTTGCAATTATCTTCCCTTGTCACTGCATTTTTCAGGATGGAGAAAGCCATGTGTTTGCAGTACACTTAGAGTTCTTTGAGTGACTGATAACATTACAACTTGGATGATTCAGGAAGGATTTTTATTCTCTTTAATGTATCTTTTAATAAGTAAAATTAAGGCAATCTATTCCTCCAGCTTAATTGGTTTTGTGACATTCCATTGAGTACTGGTAGTTTATATAATAAGGCTGACTCTGTTAGTAGGGTGCCTGGCCAGAGGGAAGGAAAATCACTATTCACCTAAACCTATTCCCAATGTTGACTCATCTTCCCAAATGCATCAGCATAATCTTATTCACCTTTACCAAGGATATGGCAAGATTGGGACCACTGATCTGAGTCAAGAACTCTTCCAAATTCTGTTCTTGGTTCTTCCAAGGCAGAAATGCAAATTCAGCATCTGGCAAATGGGTTATAATCTTTGTCAGGTTGCAGATCTTTTGAGTATCTGATGAAACTGTGTTGATCCAGGTCCTCTAAAATGGGATTAACCATGCAAGAGATTTATTGACAGAAAAGCTTCTAAGGGAAAGTGAATGAGGAGGCTAGGAGAGTTGTCAGACTGAGAAGGATATCTGATCTGATCCAGAAAAGAAAGAAAGGTTAGGTGGAAGTGCCTTAGACTTCAATACAGTTTTAAGGGAGTTCTACAGGCTCTCAAGGTATCCTAGAACTAAAGTTGCCTGCCTTATTGTCCCTGTCATGCTCACTAACTGCCTTGGGAGCCGCTAGGGCTCTCAGTCAAGTACACTGCCCATAGTCAGAAGTCTACTCCTTGCACTGCACAGATTTCCTTCACATAAATACAGGAACAGATCCTGCATGGTTCTCATGGACCTCTCTTCCTGAGGGAAAAACTCAGAAAAGGAGGGTTAGTGGGACAATTTATGATCCTTCTTGCTGCAGTTGGTCTTGGAGCTGCAATTGTTACTCACCCTCTCTCTTCTCTACTATCCATTCTAACCTTCAGCTATAACCTCTGTAGGTCTGCCTTTACCTGTTGTTATAATCCAAACTTTCATTCCTGAGAAGTCTGAGCCCTTGTAAATCATACCCTTCTGAGGCTGCATTTTCTATTCACGATCATACTTGGGTAAGAGAGTAGTAAGAGGTGCCCAAGTTTATCACTTGAGTAACATACACATTCCTACCTGCTGCAGCCCTACTTCCTCATGATGATCGGCATCAATTACTCTTGCCATAATTGTTACTCCTTTTCTTGCTTGCTAATCCTTGGTCACAAGGTGTCTAAAGTGTCCTGGTGGTGACCATGGCTTGTAGTTCAATGGGACCCTTTCTGCATCCTCTGGCAAAAGTGTGCCCTCTTTGAGGACCATGACCACCAACACTGTCATGGTCAGAGTTGATGGGACTGGAAGCATAGGGTCATAATGAGGTATGTGGGGCCACTCTTGCTTCCACCTCTTGGTCTCTGGATCCATGTATTCTTCCTATTGGGGGCACAGCACCAGATAGAGGTCTCTGATTTAATATATACACTGTGTCCTAAAGGGAACCCTCTTTTTTCAGAGTGTTGCCTAAAAACTGGCAATTCAGTTACTTATTTTAAAATCCACTCCAGTGTTTTATGAGGATGGCTGGCTCTGGATAGTGTGGTAATGTGATAACACCAGTGGATGCCCTGGAAATGGGCTCACTACCACTCCTCCTTTACTGTAAATTGTGCCTCTAGTCAGATGCTATGAAATGTGGGATTTCATGCTATGGATCATGCCTTTCATAATCCCCTTGTTAGTGGTACTGGCTGAAGGTCTACAGACAGAAAAGGTGAACCTATTCTTAGAATAAGTATCTATTCCTTTGAGGACAACTTGCTGACACTTCCAGGATGGAAATGGCTCAGTATTGTTGACTTGACACCATGTAACCAAGAGATAGTGCCATATCTAGAAGCTCATTATAGGTCTCTATTGCCAAAGGGTTAGACATTCAGACACAGCAGTCGCTAGATCAGCTTTGGTAAGTGGTAGTCAATGTTATTAGTCACCAATATTATAGGTCCAATGTATGTTGGTCACCTGGCCACTTCATGAATATGCCCACCAAGCCAATTCTAGGGTGGCTGGTGGCAAAGGCTAGCTGCTCCATTTTGTCTACTTGGTTTAGTGCCTCTTCTTTGGTGGATGCTTTCTGCTGCACATTTACATGTGATACAAAGATCTTCACATTTTGTACCCATTCCCATGTTTCCATTCATATGCCTTTATCCTATAACTCCTTGTATCTGATCGTGTAGCCTTCTCTTCCAAGCCATTGGCCACTACCCATGAATCTAGATATTTTCACCTCAGACCACTGTTCCTTCCACACAAAGTAGGTGACCAGATGTACCATTTTATCTCCAGCCACTGGGAAGATTTTCCCTCTCATTGTCATTCAAGGTAAATCCTGAACATGTTGCAATGTAGTTATCATCTATTTTCAGCTTTATATACACACTGAGCCAAACCATTTGTAAACCAAAAAGAACTTCATTCTCCTCTTTTAACTATTTGTATGAGAACCCTCCCCCATATGACAGTGTGGTTCAAATCTTAGTGGGGTACTGGTAAAGCTCTTATGGATGACATGGGACCTGGGCTATCTGCTCATGCAGTTTACTTGTGTCCTCTGATCTTACTCAGGCCCCATTTTGGATATACCATTTTCTGCTATGGATGGCTCCAGACTCCCAGGGCCTACATTTTTTAACTTCCACTGGAGCTTGCCATAAGCTCCATACTGTAGCTTTTCCACCACTGACACTTTTAATACCATAGGTCAACTATGGATTGTAAGGTAAAACAAACATATTTCCTGCTCATGGGTCTGAGAGTAAAGAAGGCAAACTACTTAGTTACAATTATTAATGGTTTCCCTGACCTTCCTTTTTCATCAGTAAATGTTCAGTAATACCAGAACCTCATAGATGTGAACATCTCTGTGTCCAAGTTCTTTGATAATTAAATTATTAGTACTTTAAATGCCACTTATTTTGTACTCCTCTCTTTCTTGCTCACAATATCCAAGCTATACTCATCTTCTAGTTCCTTGAAGAAGCCAAGCCCCTTTTCACCTCAAGGCCAACCTGTACACTGGTCCTCTAACTGAAAGATTCTTTTTTTCATTCTTCATTTAATTATATGGAGATCAGAAATTAAATACCTTCATTTCTTTTACTGACCTTAGTTAAAGAATATAATTTTTACAAATATATTTAATGGAAAGCCTTGAGGGGAGATAATATTATTAGCATAACTACTCTGAGAATTAATTCAAAGTGTCATGATGGTTGTACAAGTCTCAGAAAGATAACAAAGAGAAGTTAGAAAATATTTACATTTTAGTGACCACATAAAAAGGCACTATTCAAAAAATAGCTAGTAGGGGCATAAGTTTTTAAAGATAATGTTATGTGCTCTGTCCCTTGTTAATGGGATAAGATCTTCAGTGACTTTTATGACAAGGCTTGTAAATACAAAATGTCTTGTGTAACTTCTCATAAAACATTTATTATAGAAACTTGTAGTTGCTCACTTAAATGGTAAATTATTTTTATAATAAGAAATGAAATGTGCTCACTTAAGCAGTACTTAATAGCCCTTCAGTTCAACCTATAGCTGTAAAAGAGTTGGCATCATCTAAGACAAATCTGAGATCCAAATACAATGAAAAGCTTGGGTACCCCCAAAATTCTCATCAGTCAGGACTCAGTTTTAAGGTCACCTCTGAAAGACTTTCTCTGAGTACTGTATTTTAAACAGCACTACTGCCCTGGCCGGTTTGGCTCAGTGGATGGAGCGTCGGCCTGCGGACTGAAGGGTCCCAGGTTTGATTCTGGTCAAGGGCATGTACCTTGGTTGCGGGCACATCCCCAGTGGGGAGTGTGCGGGAGGCAGCTGATCGATGTTTCTCTCTCATCGATGTTTCTAACTATCCCTCTCCCTTCCTGTCTGTAAAAAATCAATAAAATATATTTTTAAAAAAAAACAGCACTACTCAAATTTTGGAAAATCATGTGGTTAAACTACAGATGCCCAAGACCCTCCCCACTTCAAAAAGCCAGGGCCTCTGTATTATTTGTTAGCTCTCCAGGTGATTCTGATATTCACTGAAGTTTGAGAACAATTGATTCAAATGTGTACCTTTTCTTTTGTCTCTTTATTTTTATTAGAATGTCCTATTTCCCTCACAGCTTTTATTACATGTGGTTGTCCGTCCCCCCTGTCTATAATAAAAAAAGCATAATACCCTAATTAGACCGAACGTCCTTCTGGACGTCCTTCCTTCCTGGCAAAGCCACAGAGGGCAGGGGCCAAGGCAGAGGCAGCAGAGGCCCCTGGCCACAGCAGCAGCAGCAGAGGCCCCCAGCTGCCGCGGCAGTGGCAGGTGAGGGCCAAGGCCCTTACAGGAATGTTATGCATCAGGCCTCCAGTTATACTATAAGCACCATGAGGGCATGGGTCATGTCTTCCATGTCTGGCACAAAACTGAGACTCAAAATAATAGATGGCTTGGTATGCATAGAATGAATAAAACAAGATTTCAGTATGGATTTTATCCATATTTAGTACAGCCAAGACTTGCTTTATAGAAGTGAGTCGTGAACTTTTTTATTTTCCACCAGAATCTTTTGAAGGAATGCTGCTAAATATTACAGATGAAATCAGATTAGATTGGACTATTCTGGTTTAATCAGGAATGGGTGTTGCAGAGTTCTTCCCTCTTGGTCTCTCTTGGATCCCTGGAAGTATTATAGGACCTTGCTTCATAATGGGTGGTTCCTGGTTCAGCTAGTTCAAAAAGGTTGGTACAAAGGCGCTGGTGGGTAAAACTGCTGACACCTTAGCATGAATTAAGGCAGTAGAACCAAGTCACTTTATTCTTCACTATCACATACAGGCAGTTTTTAAAAGCCAGATTCACTTATGTATATCCTTGATGAAGCAATAAAAAAGTATTAATATTAAATGTCAACTCCTGTGTACATATCTCTTTAACATTTTGTGTGATAACATGAAAAGTAAGTATTAAGCCTTTCTGTTGCATAAGGGAATGTGATTATTGAAAAGTATTGTGCAATTCTTTAACTTGTTGAATTAGGCACCTTTTTTATGGTATACTAGTTTTAATTGGAAAAAAATTCACATACTCTGGTCATTAGGAATTGGGTATTTGGCAGACATCTTGAAATTGAATGAGGTGAACCTATCACTTCAAGGAAAGTAACTGACAACTTTCAAAAGAAAATTAGAATTGTGTAGAATTTATATCTGCTTCTTAATACATAAAGATTTTTCTAATGAGACAGGTGGTTGTATTAGCCATTTGAGCTGCTATAACAAAATTCTGGGTAGTTTGTAAACAGCAGACATTTATTCTCACAGTCTTGGAAGTTGGGAAGTCCAAGATAAAGGTGATAATATGGTCATGCTCTAGTGAGGACCCTCTTTCCTGGTTCATTGCTAGTACCTTCTCACTGTATCCTCACATTATGGAAATGGCTAGGGAGCTCTGTGGGGTCTCTTTTACAAGGCACTAATCCCATTTAGGAGGGGTCTACCTTCATGACCAAAGGCCCTACATCCTAATATCACAATCTTTGGGGATTAGGATTTTATGAAGGGGGGGCACAAACATTCATATCATAGCAGTAGTGATAGCACCAACTGTGATTTTTTTAATATCATGTAAATCATTTGTAATATTTGCATAATTCATTGGACTAATATTTTCCAAATGGCCAATATTGGAATCACATATGGGTAAAAGATCTATTCAAAATGAAATATAAACATTAAGTTTAACTTTGTAGAAAAGTTCAGAGATGAGGTTTCAGATTTCACATTGCAAATAATCTTTAAGAAGCTATCACTTGTGGAGTTTCAATGTAACATCAAAGACTATTCATGATTATTTGAAAAGGCTATTAAAATTTATCTCCCTTTTCAAACACTTATCTGTGTGAGGCTGGATATTCTTCCTATACTTCAAACCAGCGTAGTGCTCCAGATGGAATGCAGAAGTAGATATGAGAATTCATCTGTCTTCTATTAAGGCAGGCATCAAAGACATGCAAAAATATAAAATAATGCCAGCCACTCTATTTATTAACTTTATTTGTTTTGGAAAATATAGTTATTTTTCATAAAAATGATATTATTTATGTTGACCTGTAATAGGTTCACTATTGTTATTTTAGAGTTAATCAATTGGCAAATATTTCTCAGTTTTAATTTCTAATGTGGTAAAAACTGATAGATATATCCCACAGAAACAAAAACTCTTTGAGATCTTCATAATTTATGGGCTACAAGATCTGAGACCAAAATGTTTGAGAACTGCTGATTTAAGAACAGTTTGAAGACTTCTTCCTTTGAGCACTTCTAGACTCAAACAAAGATGGATAAACCCTGATGAGAGTTTTTTCTAATCCCTTTCCCCTTTCATCTGCAAGACCCCAAGTCCAGCAATTGCCCATATCTTTGATTTATTTCATATAAGTGTACATTCCTGCCATGCTTTGTTAAACAAATAATTTAGTCGCCTTGATTAGATTTTCAGACTTGCTGGCCTCCATGATGCAGTTTGGCAGAGTCCTGGTAACCAGAAAAGTTGTTGCTTACAAGCTTTTTATCATTTATCACCATTTGGCATTTTATCTCCCTACCCTGCTCTAGATGTCTAAAAGAAAAGCAGTATACTGTAGTACATACCTCTAAAAAAATATTTTTTATGGTTCATATTAGATCAAATTCTCTATAAACAGAGCCTGAGATGGGGATTCTTCTGCAAAATAATTTAATGAGGAAGCACTCTCAGGAGAAGGGAAGCAAGTTAGCTACAGGGAAAGCTAATCAAGGATGTGGACTTCCAGTAATGGGATGACGGTGAGAGTCCAACTTTGTGGGCTAAGTGGTTCTGGGTGTCTCATTTTAATCAAATACAAGGTGATATTGAAAAAAAAAGTCTCGATGTAAATAGTTGATGGTAGGGCCCTGGCCGGTTTGGCTCAGTGGATAGAGTGTGGGCCTGTGGACCAAAGGGTCCCGGGTTCGATTCTGGACAAGGGCATGTACCTTGGTTGCAGGCTCCTCCCTGGCCCAGGCCCTGGTCAGGGCGCATGCAGGAGGCAACCAGTCTATGTGTTTCTCTCACATTGATATTTCTCTCTCTCTTTCTCTGTCTCTTCCACTCTCTCTCTCTCAAAAAATAAAAAATAAAAAATAAATTTAAAAAAAGGAAAAATATTCTCAGGTGAGGATTTTTTAAAAAAGTTGATAGTAGGGCCAGATACTGGCCCTTTGTGTGACTTAAAACAAAGCATCTATTCAAGCTTATGAAATACTGAAAATTGTTCCCTCTGGGTGCACAACTTACAAAAAAATCACTCCTTCCTCTGGCTGTAAGGCCTGTAAGGAAGCACAAGACTTGGTAACTGAAGTACAGACCATGTTTCAACCCTTACACTTTTCACTTGAGACCTTTGCACAGAGCACAACTTGTATGTCAGTATCTAGTGTTCCTGGTTGTAGGAATCTGATCATTGTGACAACTGTTTTTTAAATCTTTGATATGGCCTTTCATATTTGTCAAAAGATATCAGTCCTACAAAATTGCTGAGTGGTGCCATGTCTCAAGACATGCTCAGCCATCTCCATAATCTAGAGTCCAGATTCTAGACATTGATGAGAGATTTCAAGACAAAAAGGCCCCCAAAAGAATGTGTTATGGATACCCTCTCTGTATGCATTCATCATTTTTATCACATGAGAAGTTTTGCATTGGAACTTTTGTATTAGTTGAAGGGGTCCTGCTATTTTAACTGAGGTTCTAGTGTTGCTTGCATATGAGGTCTAATGTAGTATTGCCATGTTAGTCTGTGCACATATTTCTGCCTAAGGATCTTACAATAGTCAAGTCATTAGCATAATATCCATTAGGAATATCTGATTAGAAACTTATCACTGGGGAAAAAACCCAAACAACTGATGATCTTCCGTGACAGTGAAATTATTGCAGTGTAATATCTTGATGTTTTAACTTCCAATGTTACAGTAGAGAAAGCCTAGAAGAAAGGATCTCTTTGACTAGTTATATTAATAAAATAGGTAGGATCTATTGTGTACACCAGATACCCAAGGGTTATTCCTGGAGTTTTTCTTCATCTTTTTTGTTGCAGTAGTTACATAGAAAAGGGAATGAGGGAGGCAAGGGTAAAAATAAATAGGAAATAAAAATAGTTTGGGAAAAAATAAGGCTAATTTTTCCTTTCCTGGTTTCTTTATTCCTGATAATATAACTAAAGTCTTCTTAAGATAAAAAATTAATAAAGCAAGTAAATTTCTACAGATTTGGTTTGAGCAAGATATTAAATTGTGTGTACATTAAAAAATGGAAGCTTTGGGCTTTTTGAAGGTAAAGTGACTGCATATTGGCAAGAAAATGTTTATACGTTCCTTATTATTGAGGGACTGAGATTATACTTTTCATTTGATTCAAATAATAACTAGCAAAGAGATGAGAGCTCATTACCATGGGGGACCACTTAGAAAGTGGAAGGATTCTCAGGATTATGTTCTTTACATTTAGGCAATTTGAGGGAGAGTCTCAACAATCCACATGACACCCTCTTGTTAAATCATTCCTATACCCTCTGCTGAAAAAAAGATAGTCCACTAAACTCTACTCTCTTTTTTTCTTATAAACTACCATAGACACGAACGTCACATTTGATATTTACTAGAAAAAAATTATTTTTCTTCTGAACGTTATGAGCCTTTTCCCCTACAAAATATGTTTTATTTCATCTGCATTGCAAATTTAACTTGTACTTCATCTTTTAGTCACTCATTTAAGTCATAGATATCTGCTGAAAATATCAGTCAACCAGCCTGAAAGCATTCTTCTAATGGGGGAGGTAGAATATAAAGGTAGTTACTTTTTTATCCTCTGTAAAATACATTATTTTTGAGTTTCATTTATGTTCCTTAAATTTTTAAGTAAAAAATTTCAAATTATATCATAATAATTCAACATTTCAAAATTTAGTTACCCACAAGAGACATCTAGCTTTAATTATATTATAATAATCCAGTAATGCAAATTTTATTATTCTGAAGAAAAACTGGAGTAAACTGGGCTAAAATATGACAAATAGTGGATTTATGGAAATATCCAGTGTGTGGTGGGAGTAGATGCATGATAAGCACAAACATGAAAAAAAATTAAATTGCTCCTGCTAAAGAATTTGAACCTATGAAAATGTCACTCACTCTAATGGATCTTACATTCCTAGCTAGGTATCCATGGTTTTACCACTGTTCACAAATGTTTCCTTAGCATTGTAACGTTAAGTATTCATTGCAGAAAAGAGATGTGTGCTCTAGAAAGATCCTCCTTCCCACAAATTACTGGGAAAAACTCCAGAGTTTGGGCATAGTTATAGCTGTTTTCTAAGAATTTCCTCATCTGCCTTCATAAACGAATGCCTGTCTACCTCATTTGCCTGCAAATTGCAATATATCAGTAAGATGAATCATTTGGCTTCTTTGTTAGTCCTGAGGGATATGAGCTTAGCCCACAGATCTACCAGCAGCTGACTGCCTGGTAAATGTTTACTTATAAATTAGCATGGGTGATAATTTATTAAGGTAATAAGCATAGATTACATTTAATGGCTTAGACATTATGCATTATAAACACAGTATTTTATGTTTAGTTGAGGCAAATGTACATGGTTATTAATATGATACCTAAATGTAACTCAGAAATTTTGAATTAGAGCATTGATTAAGTCAAGCAATGTATTACAGTGCATCAATACTTAATTTAAGGGCTTTACGAAAGTTTCACAATGGCAAGGCAATATCATATTGTTCACCTATTCCATGTATCACGATTTGTTTATTTCTCTTGGATTCTCTTCTCCTTCCCCCATAAAAGACTCATTCTGTTACTGAAGAACATCGGTTCTCTCTTGACAAGCATCACAGCATTAAAACTTTGGCTTCTGGAGCTGAGGTGAATAATCTGTCAGCAGGGACACCATGACAGCCTAAGATGACACAACAAAGAGAAAGAAAGAAATGGGTATTAGCAAGAGTCTGCTTAGGGACCTACGGAAGAGGAATTGGATTGCTGCTTTGAATGCCTGTGGTTAAAATAAGTTTTCCCAAAGAAATGATGAGACAGTTCTGATCTAATATTTAGTTTTATTTAGATAAAGAAATGTCACGAGAGATCAGACTGACCCAAATATGTGCACAAACACCATGCTTACTTGGGCCTCATTCCAGGACCAGTTGAAATGAGATATCATGGTGGTAGCCATGATTAGATTTTCCAGTCATAAATGAAACCTAGGTATTGGCTGGTTTTTGAGAAATATAATTCCTCCCATCCTCATGTTTATTCTGTGGTTTTGGCACTTGTAATATACATCAGATGTAAAATAATAAAAGTAAATCATCTGGGCTAACAAATAATGTCTATCTGAATCTGAGTGCTCATGAAAAAAAAAAAGTATATCCAAGAGTACAGCTTTCCATTAGACTATCAGCCACAAATGGTAATTTTCACTTTTACCCTTCCCAACTTCCAATATTATGGCAATAGTAATAATATTAAACAATGATGAATGTTCAATAAACAAAAATGTTTATTGAATGTTTACTATGTGCCAGACTAAATGCCTTATCATGTTTTAGTGAGTTAAGAAATATTTGCCAAGCTCTGTGCTAGGTGCTGTGGTAAGCCAGAGATAAATGGTTGTGCATTATTTCACTTAATGAAACAACCTTCTAAGGTAGCTTCTGTTATTATCATTTATTCAAATCTACCCTGGTAATAATAGATAATATAGAACTGGGTTTAGACCCAGATTTCTCTGACTCCAGTCTTAAGAGGTAGTTTTACTACCTTACAGGTACTTGCTCCTCTTTCCCACCATATTCCACATGTGTTCCTAGCCTATATCAGAAATGCAGGTCATATTTAAAAGGGGTTCAATGAGTACATTTGTTGAGCAGTTACCATGTGCTGGGCCCTGTGCTGAGTACTTTATGTGTATCCTACCATTTAATATCCTTTCCTACTGTGTGAAGTGTTGAGATATAAAATATAGATGAGGAAACTGAGGCATATGTATTTTCATGAGTGGTGGTTGTAAGGGATGTATCATCTGCACCTGTCTGTCCCTAGACCTTGACCACAATGCTCAGATTACTCTTACCTCATTTAATCTTCACAATCTTATTATGTTGTTTCTATTTTAACCCCATTTTTATGAATAAACTGGGTTTACAGAAGTTATGGTACTTGATCAAGATTACAGAGAGGCAAGATTTTAACTTGATTTCCAAAGCCTATGTTCTAGAACAAGTACCCTATATTGCCTTCAGGTTACAAAAGTATATTGTGCACATATTTAGGGTGTTTGTCAGGCACCATTCTAGGTATAAAAAAAGAACATTACAGCCAAGATCAATGCTTTAATGGAGTTTCATTATAGTGGGGAGACAGACAACAAACAAATAAAAGATCAGGTAGTGATAAAAGCCATTAGAAAATAAAATAAAAATGGTATAAATGGACCTGGGGAACCACTTAAGAGTGGATGGCCAAGGAAGACCTTGTTAAAGGAATGACATTTAAATTGAGATCTGAATGACAAGAAGAAAGTAGAAAGGCTAAATTCTGGGATTAAAAACATCTTCCAGGTAAAATATTTTAAGCTTTTTTATAGGTTCTTGGGATCATATCTCAGGACGGTTTTTTTGTTATTGTTCTTAATTGTCATTGCATATGTCAAAGTTATTTTTAAAAGTAAAATCTTAGAAAGTCAACTTGGAATAGAGTTTCCAGATTTAGCTAAGAAAGTAAATACAGACAGGCAGTTAAATTAGCATTTTGGACAAACAACACTATGTTCCAAATCTTGCATGGAAAATTAGCTATACTAAACAATTACTTGTTTATCTGAAATTTCAATTTAACTGGATGTCCTGTATTTTATCTGGCACTCCAAACATGAAAACAGAAAGAGACTATAAAATACTTTCTGCAATAATGGAAATGTTCTATGTCTGTGTTGGCAAATACAAATAGTGTAGCTGACAGCCACATGTGGCTATTGAGCACTTTAAATGTGGTTAGTTTTCTGAGGAATTGAATCTTAAATTTTATTATATTTTAATTAGTAGAAGTTTAAATTTAAATAGCCACATGGGCTTAATAGCATCTGTATTGGATAAGCAAGTTCAAGAGGAAAACAAGTATTGTGTCTTTAGAACGTTCCAGAAAAATCTAACAAGAAGTGCTGAGCCTAAATGCCATTCTAAATAAGCTGTCTAAAAATAACTTTTTTGTCTATAAAATATGAATTTAGACTAGACAGTCTCTAAGATCTCACTTGAAAATACTATACTTTTATGAACTGTACAGTCTGCAGGGACTGCACAATATACATTTTTTAAAACCTCAATGCTTAGCAGAGGGCCTGGCACACAGTGGATGTTCAGTATATGATTGCTGAAGTGAGATTAACTCAATGGGACATACAAATAATCTAGCTTAGAGACATAAAGAATGCAGCATGTGTGTCATCCCCTCTCTTCTAGAATCCACGTCAGGTATCACTAGTCAGCCATGCCACTCTTACTGATGCCACAGGCAAGCTTAAAACCTTCTTAACATAGGACTCTAAGTAGCTTATTGATGATATTGAAGACCTAGGATTAAAAATTATTTTCCATCTATATAGCTTGATCTACAAGGAAACTGTGACCTAGAGATGTAACAATTATCTTTGTATTGTAGACTCTCCACCCTGAATTTCTAAAAGGAACTATTTTAACAGATTTTGGTTTATTTATCTTTGTAACTTTGATCATCTTCTGATAAAGAATAGGGCTTGACTGAAGAGGTGAAACTAAAACTGCCAAAGGATGTCTAGTCCAAGAAACCCACACTCAAGTCCCACATCTGTAGCTAACTGTGAGTCAATCATATCTGTTTTCAACTGCAGCATCCTAGCCCGTAAAATAAGGAGGTTGGTTTAGATGAATTCTAAGGTCTCTTCAAACTCTGAAAACTAATGTTCCTAGGTTTACTTTATTCTAAGAACTGAAACACCTGTGCTCCCTCAACATACTGAATGTAATAAATATGTAATAAATATCTGACAAAGAAAAACAAGAATAGAGCTTGAGGACAAATTTTTGCTATGTTTCTTCCTGAGGTATATGGTTGGATAGCTCACATATTCTTTTTTTTTAAGCATTTGCTGAGTGAGCATATTGTCTGAAGGATGATCAAAGCATCACTTTTCTTTCTTCTTTTTGTTTTATATTCCCTGTGGATGCTTGCTATTGTCTGTTTTATGTGTGATTCCAGTTTTTATGTTCTTTTGTTTGGCCACACATTTCCTTTTTCATCATCTAGATCTTTGCTCCTTAAAATGTGGTCCACAGGACAGAAGTATCTGCATTACCTGGGTGCTTGTTAGAAATCCTAAATCTTGGGCCCCATCTCAGACCTACTGAATCCAAACCTGCACTTTAATAAGATCGCTAGGTGATTCAAATGAAAATTAAAGTTTCAAGAAGCACTGGTATATGTGGCATTGCAATTGCCAGCTGCCCAGAGTTAGCATCCTGAAGTGGCAAGCTATAAGGTACAGTAAAAAAAAAAGAAAAAAAAAAAAAACCTTCCGTCTTATTAGATATAACAAATTTTAGGCCCGGTATACAACTTTCCATTGTTAAGGGAGTCATGACTGGCTTTCAAACAGCCATAATAGAGCTTGAATTTCTGCTGGTCACTGTGTTGGATCAATAATGAAGATGCTGATGGTGATAATTATAATAACAATATTTATAGTGTATTATATACCATACTAAGTGCTTTACATTTATTATTTTAATGCTTACAATAACTTTATCAATCCTCATTTATAAAATCCTATATAATAAAAGCCTAATATCCTAAGTGTCCAACCGTTCATTCGACCGTTCAACCAGTCGCTATGAACCGCACTGACCAGCAGGGGGCAGACGCTTCGACCAGTAGGTTAGCTTGCTGCTGGGGTCAGGCCGATCGGGACTAGGCAAGACCGGCAGGACATGCCCTGGAGCCCTCCCGCCACCCTCCCCAGCCCTGATGTGCACTGCTGGGGTCCCTTGGCCTGGCCTGCACCCTCTCACAATCCTGGACCCCTTGGGGGATGCCAGAGAGCTGGTTTTGGCCAATCCCCGCAGGCCAAGCTGAGGGACCCCGCCTTCCAGAGGGACCCCACTCACTCCACAGATGACCTTCGAGCTGCAGTGCCACCCCAGATGTGGCTAGCTGGGGAGGGACCGTGGGAGGTTGGCTCCAGGGCATGCCCGGCTCTTCTCGCCTAGTCCAGCCCCACCGGCCACCTTCTAATTAATTTCCTTTCAATGTGCATGAATCCGTGCACTGGAGCACTAGTAGATAAATAATTAGCAGATAGTTCTTTTCACCTTGGTTTTCACTACACAGAGGTTGAAAGCTATAGATTACATTTCCCAGACTACCTTGCAGCTAGGGTGCAGACATGCCCCTTAGCTGCTTCTACTCAAGACATGAAGCCATAAGTGAACTAAATGTAGTAGAAACCATGCTCTGGTCCATATGCAGAGATATCTGGTCCCGCATTTAGTTTCAAAGGCCTTGGTTATAAGTGCCACAGTGTTGTTGGGCAATTTTCCTGCCTGTGTTGTTTCTGAATGTGGTATCCAAGAATGATTTGCTACATCTTTCCCCAGATATTCTGGGAGCCGCTTAATGTCTTTTAATAAATTCCTTTCCATTTACCTAGCTAGAGTAGACTCTATTGTTTGCCAGTAAAACCCTGGCTTGCATAGTAATTGAGATCATTTAAATTAACAAAGGCTAAAAAAATGACGGTAGTAAATTATAGCACTTGAGTATCCAGTTATCCAGGAAAGAAGGTGATAGGTTAATATTTCCTAGAATAGCAGTGATGAAGATGAAAGTAGTAGCATTATGTTAAAGAAATCAATAACTTTTAAGTTAGTTTTGCTGCAATTCTGAAAATGTACCATACCTAAAAACAAATGTGTATGTATGGCAAAAGTCAAGTAGAGAACCAAAATAATTATCTAGGCCAGTGGTCGGCAAACTGCGGCTCGCAAGCCACATGCGGCTCTTTGGCTCCTTGAGTGTGGCTCTTCCACAAAATACCGATTTCTGCGCATGGGCCATGAAGTTTCAATCACACTGTACATGCTTGCCCGCACATGGTATTTTGTAGAAGAGCCACACTCAAAGGGCCAAAGAGCCGCATGTGGCTCACAAGCCGCAGTTTGCCGACCACTGATCTAGGCAAGTTATGAAAAGAAGGGAGAGGAGGAAGGAAATAAAATTACTTCAAATGCCCATTTTGTAGCAGGCACTGAATAAGGGCCACTATACACATTAACAAGGGCATTATAAAATAAGAATTATAAAAGCTATAATGGTTGGCAGGCAATGCTGGCTGGTGATCAGACTAATCAAGAGGAGTGAGAATTCCAATTAAAATAGATATATTTGGAGTGAGATTAGTTTTACTCAGTTAAAAGATACTATAAATGATAATAAGCAATAATAATCTGTTATGAACTTTCTGTAATAAATAGATGCCATATAAGTAAGTAAAGTAGTTTGATAATCTCAGTTGCTTATTATTTGCCAAAAAGCATGAATGACCATGTTAGGGCCATAGAAAGAACTCCTTACTCTCTATTCCTCATTTCTTGCTTACCATGATTGTCCACTTTCTGTTTTCAGCCTCTGGGAATACTAGTGATCGTGGAGAATAAAACACTTCATCATCCACTTCTTCTGGCTTTCTGGGCAAGCAGTGTAAAAATGTCCAGTCAGAGGCAGCAACTTCAGCAGTCTAAGGAAAAGATGGGGATAACTCAGTAAAGAACTCTATGAGTAGTAAGTGGCTGGTAGCAAAAGTGACCACTTATCCCCCACTATATTTTAAAAGTTACTTTTATGTGATTGTGTTATATTTTGAGCTTATCTCCAAATTATGGTTTTTAGCACTTGAAGCATACTTTATTATCACTTAAAAACAATTTTGAAAAAGAACGCTGAGATAGGAGTGCATTAAACAGGATTATGGGCACTATGTACTAGATATTTCATTCTTAATGCAAATGTCCTAACAGTTTTAATTTTCCCCAACAGTTATTTCCTACAAGTTACATTTTCCCATCCATTTATGGGCCTCTTGTCAAATTGATAAACACTGGTTACCTGTGGGAATAGTTACTGTTAAGGAGATGGGGAAAAGACATTTTCACTTTTTTATTTTTCAAACTTCATTCTAGTGACATATATAAATTAGGGAGCTTATATTTATATATTACTTTATCAATAAAATATCTATTAAAATGGCTTAATCCTTTTCTGCACTAAAACAGATTAGTTGCTCTGTTGACAAAATCCCAATGTCCCCTGACTTTTAGGGGTTTCCTCCAGAACAGTTGTTCTCAAAGTGTGACCCTAGAGCAGCCGTGGGCAAACTACGGCCCGCGGGCCGGATCTGGCCCGTTTGAAATGAATAAAACTAAAAAAAAAAAAAAGACCGTACCCTTTTATGTAATGATGTTTACTTTGAATTTATATTAGTTCACACAAACACTCCATCCATGCTTTTGTTCCGGCCCTCCGGTCCAGTTTAAGAACCCATTGTGGCCTTCGAGTCAAAAAGTTTGCCCACCCCTGGTCTAGAGCAACAGCACTGCATCATCGGGGAACCTGGTAGAAATGCAATTTATTGGGTCCCACCCCTGACCTACTGATTCAGCAACCCTATTGGAGTAGGGTCCTGCCAGCTGTGTATTGACACCTTCTCATGTGATGCCTTTCATGAATATCTGAAGGGATTCCCCTGAGAATGCCCTGCAGGCAGTTAGCAAAACTCAACTGGACTTGAGTCCTTAGAAAACAGAGTTAAGGACTAGCCTGAAGAACAAAATTATGGGGCTTTTCTTAGAGAAGAAATCAGAAGAAACTGCATGCAACAGAAGTAACCTTATGTGTCTAAACCCATAAAGTGTAAAGCATTCTGATGCCTCCATTGCTGTGAGAGGGAAAATTTAGCTTCTTTCTTCTGACTGACTTTCAAATTCCTTCAATCAGGATAAAAGTGTCTTTCTAAAGAACATAGCTAATTTTTGGGAGAAGAGAAATCTCTAGGGCAGCGGTTCTCAACCTGTGGGTCGCGACCTCTTTGGCTGTCGAACGACCCTTTCACAGGGGTCACCTAAGACCATCCTGCATATCAGATATTTACATTACGATTCATCACAGTAGCAACATTACAGTTATGAAGTAGCAACGAAAATAATTTTATGGTTGGGTCACAACATTAGGAACTGTATTTAAAGGGCCAGGAGGTTGATAACCACTGCTCTAGGGGATACAATCAGTGAGTCCTTCATAGGGAATGAAAAGACAGTCTGCTCTCCCCAATGTGAATGAGTGATTAGATGGTTCTGGCCTTTATGAATGGAATTAATGAACCTTCAGAGAGGCATCAATTTGTACCTTCATTGTAACCTGGTAACCTTTGAAAGCCTGGAGCCGCTTTTTCTTCTCCTCTTCTTGTCCCATACTTATCCAAGTATCTGTAATTAATACATTTCCTCCACGAGCCGCTTCCAATGGATCATTCGTCAGTGACAGCTTGGTACTGTTCTAGAATACACAAGCATGCCAATTAAACAACTTCATGGGACAAAGAAAAGCAATAATAACTTTATCTATAAGGAACATACCTCCTTGGCATATTTCTCTGCCAACTTGATTATACTGGGATCTGGTTCATAACCCTGCAAGGGGAAGCATTTAACTGTTATTTAGGTAATTCTATTATATATACTTTCTTCCATATGCATTATATTCCTTTCAACAATATTCCCACTCTCCTTCCCTTCTTTTTGCTTTCAGTTTTAGCACAATCATGTTTAGTAGTATGTAATATTTACATCTTGATCAAATCGTAATAGTGCTTTTTGAAATTTAAAAAGATAACCAGTTCTCCCAATTTTCTTTTATTGTCTTGACCTCTTTAGTCATAAAGACAGAGTGGGGTTGGGGTTCTTTTTATCTCTTGCTAGCACTCCTTCTTGTTCCTCTAATAGCTTAAGAGGATCACATACATAATTCCACAACCTTATGCATTTTTTGTCTCAGAGTATTTCCATGAGTTTTTTTATATATTTTTATTGATTTCAGAGAGAAAGGGAGAGGGAGAAAGAGAAACATCAATGATGAGAGAGAATCATTGATCGACTGCCTCCTGCATGCCCCCCACTGGGGATCAAGCCCACAACCCAGGCATGTGCCCTGACTGGACTTAAACCTGGGACCTTTCAGTTTGCTCTATCCACTGAGCAAAACTGGCTAGGGCACGAGTTGTTTGGGGATTTTTAAAATTCTCTTTTGTCTGAAATGCTTTCCCACACCCCCTCCATGTGGAATAACAGTTTCACATATTTCCTCAAATATCTATACTAATAAAAGCCTAGGTGGTCCTTGCGCCCTTGCACGTGACGTTGTCACAAGATGGCCATCACAAGATGGCTGCCACGAGATGGCCATGTGCACTGTGGAGGCAGGGCCCAGTGGCCACTCCACACAGTAAGGCCTGGGGGTCTTGTGGTTCCATGTGGCATGGAGGAGGCCGGTCCCGGCGTCTCTACTGCCTCATGCGGAGGAGGCAGGTCCCGGTGTAGGAGGCAGGTCACGGCAGGGGAGAGCAGTTGGGGGTGATCAGGCTGGCAGAGGAGGGCAGTTGTGGGCAATTGGGCCAGCAGGGGAGGGCAGTTGGAGCCATCGGAGCCATCGGGCCATCAGGGGAGGGCAGTTGGGGGCTATCAGGCTGGCAGGGGAGCAGTTAGGCATCAATCAGGCCAGCATGGGAGCGGTTTGGGGCAAATAGGCTGGCAGGCAGGTGAGCGGTTAGGAGCCAGCAGTCCCGGATTGTGAGAGGAATGTCCAACTGCCGGTTAAACTGGCAGTCAGACATCCCCCCAAGGGGTCCCAGATTGGAGAGGGTGCAGGCTGGGCTGAAGGACACCCCCCCTCCATGCATGAATTTCATGCACCAGGCCTCTAGTTTCCTCATAAAAACCTTCCCTGATCACCCCAGATAAATACTAACACCTTACATGCACACCTTATTCTTTTGCACTGACCAACAAGTGTTGTGAGTGTCAGGCACTTGCTCTGCAATGGCACTTACACAGCAAGCAAACTGTTTTCACTAAAATATATTTGTTTGGGATGGTTTGCTGATAGAAGGGTCAGGACTTGAGGGAGGCAAGCAAGGTGCCTAGGACATAAAATATAAGGAGGTGCTCACGGTCAGAGTCGTGCAAGAACAAATTTTGCATTATAAGGTGCCGAGATTGCACACCCTAGTCTCAACTCTAGATGAGAGGACATTATTAGAGCAGCTAAAGACCCTCATGCTATTCCAGAACCCACAGGTAGCCCCTCTAACTCTAATCCTCTCCTTCCAATCTGCTCTGTACATTAAAGGAAGATTTTTTTTCTCTGAAGCCTCCAATGTTTACTTTGTTTCTTAAGTCAAAGCTGATTAAGAGTATCAAGGCTCCCCACTAGCATCCTCTGCTTCTGTCTGTTTTAAATCTTTTCAATATCTTACTGCAGGAAATCCAGTCTTATTGCCAACCCTGCACATATCTTGCCCTTTTCTGCCATCACAGACTTTTACCCTTTGTCTCCTCCTGGGCATCTTCAAATGAACATATCAGCTCCTCCTTTGTCCAAATTCTCGTCCACCTTCATCTGTACACCCTCCATGTGGAAGTCTTGTCAGTCCAAAAATCATAATTATTCTCACCTTCCTTCATGCTTCTTGTTTTCCTGAATTCTTAGCATTGATTATGACTTGGTTTTTATAAATTCTCAGTATGACATTGTGGTGGAAACTGTGAGGTGGCATCCAGATTCCCCATTGTGAATAAAAGACTTACTCCCCGGCTGCTAGGCATGCTACTGAAACATGACTTTCAGCTCTCTTTGGGCACTGCCTCAGTTGCAGAGATGCACCCAAGGTAACATACCTTTCCAAGGCGAGTGACATTCCATGACTGGTTGACAGGAGGGTATGAAAACCTCACTCCCTCCTCCCGACTCAGGACAGCTTTGAATGGCCATCTCAGATCTAGAACTCTCCATAAGGTCAGTGGAGGCAATTGTTGGCCCTGCATCACAGCTTGGTTTCTCCCTGTGCTCACTCCTGCTTCCTCTTCCTCCCTCCCACAGGTATTGATCTCAAGGGCATGCCCTAATAAATATCCTGCACAATAAACTGTGTCTCAAAGTCTGCTTCCCAGGAATCTCAAACCATGACAGGTATGTTCGAGTTTATTCATTTTAAATTGTTTTGTTTTGCATGTGATTGTCTATCATAATTATTTCTTTCATTATAAAAATTCTTGAAGAAAGAAACCATTCAGAGAGAAACCAAGATGGTGGCATAGGTAAACACCTGAATTGCTGCCTCGCACAACCACTTCAAAAATACAACTAAAAGATAAAACTGACATCATCCAGAACCACAGGAAGGCTGACTGAGTGGAAATTCTACAACTAGAAGGAAAGAGAAAAGCACACTGAGACTCAGAGGAGGTGTGGAAGTAAAGTGCAGAGGTACGGAGGCACATGTGGAAAGGGC
>NW_005370552.1:245942-250684 GCF_000412655.1 Myotis brandtii | reverse complement strand
GCAGGAAGAGACTGGAAAAAAATCGTACACCTATGGATGAGGACAGGGGGGGGGGGGTAAGGGCAGAGGGTGAGGTGGGAACTGAGTGGAAGGGCGCTATGGGGAGGGGGGAAGAGGAACAACTGTAGTAATCTGAACAATAAAGTTTAATTTTAAAAATAAAATAAAATAAATAAAATTGTAGAGTCTATGAAAAAAAAAAGAAACTATTCAGATAATGATGATGATGGCTACAAAATTTTAGCAGCTTTACTACCCTTCAAATAGCCATAAATTTTAGAGCTTTGTTTATTGGAATTTGGGGAAGGTTTTTTTAGCAAATTATAAAGATTTGCTAATTTAGTAACTAATGTTGTGATCATTCATACTGGTAAACATAGATAGAGACTTGGCTATTTCTTCACGTGCCTCCTGTCCTAAAAATTTAGCCTTCCCTTTGAAGAGCATGTTTCTATACTCCTTAAGTATAATCATTCTTAGAGAAAGAATCAATAAATACTTAGAGAACCAACAGAGAGGTTTGGAAATTAGAAAATCACCCAACCTTGCATGCACTGGAATTTTTTATTCACAACTCAGCTTTCAAGAGTAAATCACTCATTGGCTTTTACATAATCTTAAAACCAGAGGAAGAAGGTGATTAACAAACTCAGTGTGGTCTAAATATTCACTTAGAACAATGTTAAAATCATTACTATCAATAGTTTATGGAGAAATTTTACAATCAAGGACAAAATTGTTTTCTTGAACATGTAAGTTATTCTTGATTGAAGAATGGGAAATAGATTAATTATGGCTTAGAAACTTTTTAATGTTTCTTAAATTTACAATAAATATCCTAGCTCTAGCTTTAAAGGAAATAGGTCTACATATAAACTGCTGGAACAACTTCTACACTATCAGACTTTGCAGAAGACATTTTAAAACTCATTCCCACCAAGAATTAGTCAAGTTTTAGTACTCTTTATCATTTAAATGAGTTTATGCATAAGAACAATACTGAAATTGCTCTGTAATATTGGAATTTTTCCTTTAATGAGAAGAAAACATCTTGGACATGCAATAAAATGTTTCAATCATATTTCTCCAACAGAATAAATTCTTTCCAAAAACACCTTATAACAAGAAACAATTATTGTTATTTTATGTTTTATCTGTAAAAACTAAATGCTGTAATAGTTATTAATACAAACTAGATTTGTAGAGAGAGTGATGCTGAACAAAAGAGAATTATCTGTTGTGAGAGTTATCTCTCTGAGTCCCCAAAGTTTACTGTAATAGGGTGGCTTACAATATATGCTATTGCCTAGGCCTGCTTTTCTTCTATGGCAAGTAGGTGGAATAGTGTCCTCCAAAAAATTCATTCCCACCCAGATTCTGAGAATATGACCTTATTCAGAAGTAGGGTCTTTTCAGGTGTTATTAGTTAAGATGAGGTCATACTGGATCAGGGTGGGCTTAAATTTAATATGACTGCTATCTTCATAAAGAGGGACATTTGTAAACAAAAACAAAACAAAAACAAAAAAAAGCAAGGAATACCTAGGGCCACCAGAAGTGGGAAGAGACAAGGAAGGATCCTTTCCTAAAGGCTTCAAAGGAAGTGTGGCCCTACCAAACACCTTGATTTTGGACTTCTAGTCTCTAGGATGAATAAGGAAACAATAAATTTCTGTTCTTTTAAGCCACCCAAGTTGTGGTAATTTGTTAACAACTGCAGATTAAGGCAGCAGGGTGTGTTGACTCAAACTGGTCCAGCAAGAGCACCTGTGGGATCAAGCTGAAGTTCCCTTCTGTGAGGCAGTGCCTGCCATGGCACTAGGGTTTCCAAATTATCCTCATTTGCCTGGTACTCTCCCAGTTTTTAGCACTGATAGTTCCATGTCCCCAGAAATCCCTACTCCTGGGCAAACCAAGATGGTTGATCACAGTTATAACATTCTTGCTTAGATTCTTCCCTTTTTCTGTTTTGCTCCCCCTGTCCCCCTACAGATTTTTTAAGGAGCACTTCCTTAATAAATCACTTCATCTCATCATTTAGGCATTTTACCATCTCATATCATCACAAGAAGAAGGGGAGGACAGTACAATAAGATATTTTGAGTGAGAGAGAGAAAGATACCACATTCACATAACTTTTATTACATTATATTGTGATAATTGTTCTATTCTATTACTAGTTATTATTTTTAATCTCTGACTGGGACTAATTTATAAATTAAACTTTATCATAGATATGTATGTATGTATGTATGTTCAGGGGGAAAAACAGTGTTTAAAGAATTCAGTGTTTAAAGCATCCACTGGGAATCTTGGAACATATCTCCCACAGATAAGGGGGAACTACAGTATTAGAAAAATGATAGCATTCTAGCCATGCCTTGTGAATTCTACACTGTCTGAATTGTACTGCTTTCTTCATCCTTTGTGGTAGCAATGCACAAGGATACCAGTCATCAGTATGGCTGGTTTCAGGGCATTCGAGGAGATAATTCAGACATGCTTTTATAGACTCATAGGATGAAAGGCATCAGCCAAGACTATCTCTTATTATAGAGTTGGCAAATTGGGCACCCAAGAAAGCAAATAGCTATAACAGACGGGCTAACATAACCTAAATTTTATGGCCTCACCTGTGCTCTTGAATGGAATAGAGGTTTGTTTTTCCTGGGTAATTACATCCGGGGATGACTTAAAGTGGGGGGTAGTTTCCAGGCAGAAAGTTTCCCTACCTTTGGAGTAGCTGCCTGGATGTGCATTCCGAATTTGGCTGCGCTCATCATTATGGAGTGCAGGATGTTGTTCCCATCCCCAATCCAGCTAAGGGTAAGGCCTTTCAGAGAGCCATAGTGTTCCTAAAAGGCAAGAAATGGAGGAGATTATACCTGGGAAGAAATTAACTTATATGAAACAATTATTATGGTTAAAATAAAAAAATTCTTCACCCCAATTTTAATGCTTTGTTGGAATAATATCAATGTATAATCACCAAAAATAGCAATATGTACTAATATCTTAAATCAAGACATCATATGAACTCATATAAATACTCATATTTTTAAACTTTTCAAATCTGAATCTTTGTTGCATTCATTTATTCAGTCATTCAACAAATTAAGCATCATCCTTGTCTACTTTCCTTGGCCCTATAGATATAACAATGAATAAAGGAGAAAAAAATCACTGCTTTATGGAGCTTACATTTGCTGGTATTTAAGAAAGGGGAAATACAATGTATCTAGAAGAGTGTAACATGATAGTTGAGTGTTTACATGTTTGTAAAGTTGGAAAACATGCTCATTATTAATCTTAACTATTTACAGATATGGACATGTGTAGCTAAAGTATAAACACATGCCTTGAAATAATAAATACAGACATCAGGAAAATAATTTCCATGTGGGGTGGGAGGAAATGAGATCGGGAAGAGTTAAACAGTCAGCTGATTTAGATTCCATGCTCTTAATAAGCTGCTATTTACTCATTCAGCTCTCACTTTGAGGATCTCCTATATGAAGGTATTGCACCAGGTCATGCAGGGGACAATATGATGAATAGGACATTTCACTGTCCCTCAATGAATTTATAATCTAGTAATGATATAAAGCTCCAGGGCAAAGCATTAAATTTTCTGGCATATATGTAAAGCCACATTCACAAATAGCCACTTGGTATCTAACATCATTATATCATCCTTTCTGCATGAATCTTATCTACATCACCAATGAGTTTCATTTTTAGTTTAATTTCACATTTATATTCAAACTAGAGGCCCGGTGGACCAAAATTTTTGCCCCCGGGGGGGGGGGGGGGGGCCCTCACTCCGGCCTGCGTCCTCTTGTAGTCTGGGACCCCTTGGGGGATGTCCGCCTGCACATCTGACAGTCAGATATCCCTCTCGCAGTCCGGGGCTTTCGCAGAGTCCAGGACCCCTCATTCCTTACCTGCAGTGGAGGCGGGAGAGGCTTTCCCCACCATCACTGGCTCACCAGCCATGAGCCCAGCTTCTGGCTGAGCAGCGCTCCCTCTGTGGAAGTGCACTGACCACCAGGGGGCAGCTCCTGCGCTAAGCATCTGCCCCCTGGTAGTCAGTGCACATCATAGTGACCGGTCATTCCGCCATTCGGTCAATCTGCATATTATGCTTTTATTATATAGGATGATGGAATAAATACTATAGTTGCCTATAAACATTCCCATATAGTAAAATGTTCAAGGTTATTTGCAACAATGGTAATTTACATCACCTTGGCTGGGATGTTTCTGGGGCCAGGCTGACAACTGCCACACGTGGAGCTTCAACTAAATGGACCATCTGCTTGTTTTTCCCTCACACAGTGGTGGCAAAGGCCCCACTCTGCATGACAACTTATCAGAGATTCCTCAGATTGAACTGGTCATCCAGAGTGCTGAGAACCCAGACTGTTTTGTATTCATACCTGAAATTGTTTCCACTATTCACCACATTTCGAGAAACACTGGCAGTTTCACTAAACAATGGAGAAAAACATCAAGGGCTAAAGAATTGCAGAATCCATGTGATTTGTAGAGGGACTGGTAGAAAGCTGTAAGGTGAAATAATAGAAGAAATAAGAGAAGTGCTTTGAAGCAATCTTTCCACTAACACTTTATAGAAAGTTTAGTATTGCAGCTGTCCAGGAAGCTTAATTATCCCAGTCTCTGTAGATTTACACAACCTACATATAATAGAGAAGAAAACCAAGTGGAAAGACAGTAAAAGC
>NW_005370552.1:239918-245928 GCF_000412655.1 Myotis brandtii | reverse complement strand
CTGGTTTGTTTGGGTTCTATAATCGATACACTGTTTCAACTCCAGCTCTGAGATCCCGGCTGGCTGAAAGCAGGTTTCTGGGGTTTTGTTTAGCTTCTATATTTGTAACAATGTTTCAAACTGCAAGCTCAGAGGCCAGCACTATTCATCCATTGTGTTAGATATGGGACCAAAAAGCAAAAGGATTGAAAGAACAGGGGATAAGAGAAATGCTTTTCCACAACCCCTCCATATGGAATAACAGTTTCACACACACACACACACACACACACACACACACACACACACATTGTTTTTAACAATGCCTTATTCCTTGAATAGCTAGTATACAGACATGCTATAATTCATTACCAATATTATATTTGAAAACAAAACACCAATACTATGATAGAAATGGTTCTACTTAAAGCTAGTCTCTCTTGTATAAGGCAAGGAAGTAAGCCAACCTGGAGCGTGAGGTAGTCAGCCAGGATCTGGATAGGATGGTACAAATCTGACAGTCCATTGACGATGGGGATGGATGCTTCTTTAGCCAGGATGTCCAGATCTGATTGTTTATACACTCGAGCCAACACTGCATCTGTCATGCTAGATAAGACACTGCAGCAAACCAAGAAAAGATTATCTAAGTTAATTATGCTTAATAATTCCTTCTTTAATACAGAATCTTAAACAGTAATAAGAAATGCTAATAAATTAGAAGTTTTACTAAGTTACAACTACCCATCACCACAACAGATTTAAAAGATAATATTAAATGCATAGTCATTACAGATGGCAAATGTTGTTCCACTGATGTCATAAATAGTGACCACTAATTTTACTATTTTTTAGAGATAAGAAATCAATTGTGGGACTTGCAGTCATAGTGATGAATTATCTATATATATAAAAGCGTAATATGCAAGTCAACTGGACAGCAGAATGACCGGTCGCTAGGATGCACACTGACCACCAGGGGGCAGATGCTCAATGCAGGAGCTGCCCCCAGCCTGCAGGCCCAAATTGCCCAATGGGGAACGAGGAACTGGGGGTGGCAGTGGATGTTGGCAGCACCAGGCCAAGGTGAGTGCGAGCTAGTGGGGCCCTGATCACCCTGCCGGTTGCCACACAGAGGGCAACTGGCATTGGCAGTGGGGGGTGGGGCCAGCTGCCGGCAGCTGGGGAAGGTTGGCCCTGATCACAGGCCAGGCCTAGGGCCCCTACCTGCACACGAATTTCATGTGCCAGGCCTCTAGTAATTATAAGTAGCAGTTGGTAAAGTTAGAGAAAATACCCAAAAGAAGATATACAAAGAAATATTAATGACCTGGAATGAAGCTAATTTTCTTTTGCACCATCCCACAGACAAATATACATTTTCACTATCAAATGGAAAGTACCAGTGTGGTAGCCATGGAGGTGCACACACAGATTGCCTTACAAGAGAGAACCTTCTGGGAAGAGTGACATTAGCTAACAGCCCTAGATGCTATACCTTCAGAATGCACTGCAGCATTCCTGCTGAGGCCCCACTTTCCCCAGGCTGTTCCCACCAATGACTGAGCATGGTGGGGGCATGAGAGGTGGGCCATTCTGCCTGACAGGACACTTTTCTGATAGGCAGTCAGAAAAGTGAGGCTCCTCATCAGCCTGGCTGAGAATTCCTCAGAGCTGCACTCTGATGTTCTTTCTATCCTACTCTTTCCTTCCTTCTCTCCTTTCACTGGGGTCAGACCTGCATCACCCCCTAAAAGCTCTCCCTGGCTAATCCTGCTTCCTCTCCCCTTAATCTTTTACAATTGTTTCCCCAATACATCTCTTGCATGCCTAATTCCATCCAGTAAACTTGAATTGACACAGCCAGCATTTAGCCCTTGTCCCTGAACTCTGGATAGTTATCAGCATCTCTGCAACATCATACAACACACACACACATACCCCCTACCAAGAAAGCAACACAAATAAACTCATGGCCACAAATTCAAACAATTCATTGAAAGATGGATATTATCATTTTATAGCTGAAGGACCTGAGACATAGAGAGCTTAACTAACTTGCCCTGAATCACACAGCCAATTAAGTTGGAGAAGTTCAGATTCAAATCAAAGTCAGTTTAACTCAAAAGTTCATGTTCTTACCATTACAACACATGACCTCAAATTTGCAGATGAATTGAGTTAAAATCTTGGTTTTTTTATTTAAGAGAATCCCTCAAAACAGAGGCTTCTAATCATTTCAGTTTTAAGAAACAATTCTTAATTTCTTAATGACAAAAAATTTTATAAATCCTCATGATAGCATTTATATCAAACATAGAGTCATTATTATAAGGTATTCAGTTAGTCTTGGGTTCTAAATCTAACTGTAACTTAGTAGCTGTTTGGCTTTGGACATTTTTTAAAATTTAACTATGGTTTAGTTTCTTCATCTGTAAAACCATAATAATAATATCTCCCATTGGGTTATTGTTAGTATTACCTGAGATAACCCATATAAAATGCATGGTCATAAAGAAAAAGCAAATAAATACATATATGTTAGTATCTTCACTCAATAAAAGAACATTTTGAAACCAAAAAAAGGTCTGAATGACCTAATCTCAAAGAATGATTCTTGAAATTGAATTAGCTTTATAAAATTTAATATATTGTCTTTATTTTGTTTTTATTTGACCACTTCTGATGAAAACTTCCCATGACAGGGCATCAGTGGAAGGGTCAGGTTTTGGGAAACAGTGTTCTGAACTATCTAAGCAACACCCCCACACCCACCAAAAATCAAGTGATGGCAGCCCAGAAAGACAGAAGATTTTGTACATAATGTCATTGGCAGGGAGTGTTTTCCAATTCAATTGAAGGAAAAGGGGCGTCTCAAATCCTAAAAAATGAATAATCTACTCCCTTCCATAAGGCCCCCTTCCTTAGAATAATCAGCACTCTGACCTATTGGACACCCTAAGGCAATGGTTTGCAAACTACTAAGCTCCTGAAATAGGGTAGAGTTTGTGTCTTTTTACTCTTACCAAGTTTCCCAAGTAACTCAGATAACCTTCCAAAGTTAGAGAACTACTGTCCTAAGGCATAGGATAATACGTTAAAAGAATTTTTACTTCTTTCTTCAAGTTCTTAATAAATATTCCATTCTCAGTTCAGGTACTGATGCTTCATACTATAGAATGCAGGTTTTTAACTTTATTATAGGAAAGTAATGTGGATGGAGGTAGATAGCTGAAAAAAGGAGATGCTAGGGGACCAACTGGAGAAATCAATGCTCTATATACATGAGATAGCCCAAAACCTCCTAGAACAGAGATCCTCATATTGGGTGTATATTGGTATCATCAATAGAGCTGTAAAAAAAATCCTGATACCGTATTCTGCCTTTTGGAGGGTTAAATCAGAAGTTATGGTGAAGGATTCACATCAATATTTTTAAAGCTCCCCAAGTTATTCCAATGTAAAGACAAAGCTGAGAACCATTGTCCTAGAAATATAGATAGAGACAGGGTGAGGGAGGAAAGGGGCTATTCTAATGCTGAATGGAACAATGGGTCAATGTATAGGAGGAAATTCTTAGCAGTTACTGAAATTACATATTATAAGAAAAGTAAGGAATAACAACATGTGTTTTACTGAAAAAAAATGAGATCTTATACACTTGTAAAAGAAGTACTGTATTTTCCTTTCATCTCAGTCACTACCAACAAAAATCCCATTGAAGCCACAATACCGATAATCTTTTACCCCAACACTTGTAAGCATCTCTAGTGCCCAAATTTTGATCTTACTACTGTTCTATAAGAAAAACCAACAACCCAGAAACCATTAGAAGATACTCAATTCCAAGTCCTTGGGCAAGATAAAATCAGTATAGTCTGTATACTGATGCTGCCAGAAGCAAAAGTAATTTTTAAAATGGCAGGGGCATTTCTAAAAAGTAAAAAGAATCAACTTAAACGGAATCCCATTATCAAGTTGCTATCATTAAATGAAACAAGGTATGGCTGTAAAAGGCCATGTTGCTCATAAGAGTAACAATAAATTTACAAAAATATAATTCCAATATCAAAGAAGGAAGACTATTACCACGCACATTTAAATTTATTTTCTTAATGTAGGAAAGTGTTTATATATAACTATCTTATATAATAAAAACCTAATATGCTAAGTGTCCAGTCGTCTGGTCATCCATTCAACCAATCAAAGCATAATATGTTAATGATATTCTAAGGCTGCTCAACCACTCACTGTGATGTGCACTGCCCACCAGGGGGCAGATGCTCCAACCAATAGGTTAGCTTACTGTTGGGGTCCGGCCAATCAGGACTGAGCGAGGAGTGGGCCTAAGCCATCAGTCAGACATCCCCCGAGGGCTCTCAGACTGCGAGAGGGTGCAGGATGGGCTAAGGGACCCCCTCAAGTGGTGCATGAATTTCGTGCACTAGGCCTCTAGTATAAATATAGATATTTGGGGGGGTTTTGTTAAATATATTTTTGTTCATCAATTATAAATGTATACTCTTTTTAATCTGTGTAAACCACAAAGAATTAAGATAACTTATAAGTCAAAGAGTCCTAGAAATAGTAGAAACTACCATAGGTGGATAGGCCCCACCAACATTTATGGTCTTATATAAAGTGAAGTACAAGAGGAGTCCAGCAGTTAACTAGTACCTGTTGCCATATATAATTTACAATTACAAAGATAATACAGCCATTCATTCCAAAATTCTAACTTAGTTAACTGTCCTGAAGAAGAAATCTAAATTTTCAAACTCACTTTCCTATGTCTTTGGGCATCAAACCTCTTGATAACCCAACTCAGTATAGCACAATGCCAATGAAAAAGGTATATATTTTTAAATATTTAAATTAGTACAGGTTAATATATCATGAAAATATTACAATGTATCATGTACTGCCACAGATTAAAACAAAAACAAGTTAAAGAATACCTCATCTTTTAATTTCTTTTGAAAACTTAGAATTTATATGAAAAATAGGAGTAAGGACCTGTGGTAGACAGAATAAATCCCCTCCCCAAAGATGTACACATCCTAATCCCCAGAACCTATGAATATATTACCTTACATGGCAAAAGAAATTTTGCAGATGTGATTAAATTAAGGGTCTTGAGATAGAGAGATTATCCTGGGGTGGGCCCAATATAATTACAAGGTCCTTAAAAGAGAGAGGTCAAAAATGAGAGAAGAGGCTAGCTAGGAACATAGCCCTATGGGTTCATTTTAGACCTCTGTCCTCCAGAAGTTTGTAAGATATTTATGTTGTTTTAAGTCACTAATTTTCTGGTTATTTGTTAAAGCAGCAATCGCAAATCAATATAGAGCCCATGATAAAAAGTCAAAACTATGTGATAAAAATATTTCAGCTTAAGCCAGCACCTTGAGTTTAATTCATCTTGAAGTTAGGAACCAATTCCCAAAACCCATTCAAACTTAAGTGGTCAGCAATGCATTTAACTTGCATTCCTTGCCTAGAAATATTATTATTTTTTCTTTCAGTCGGGTAAAATTACATATATAAACCCTGGAAATGTATAAAAATAGTCTCTTATAGAATTCCAAAAAACCCCAGCAGTGTATAGAAATTTAAATTCCAGAACCATCCTATATAATAAAAGAGAAAGATGCAAATTAACCATCCCTCCACTATGCTCAAGCCACACTCACCAACCACGCCAACCAGCCAATCAGGAGTGAGTGTGCAAATTAACCCAACTAAGATATTGGCGGCCACGGAGCTGGAGCGAGCAGGAGGCTTGAGTTGCCCCCGGTGATGGAGGAAGCCAAGCTTCCCGCCTGCCCTGGCCCACCCAGGTCTCCGCTCAAGGCTACAAAGTTTCAATTATAGAAGATAAATAAATCCCAGAAGAAAACAAAAAGAAAGAAAAAAAGGAGAGGCTTGGAGCTTGGGTTGCCAGGGGGCGTGGCCAGCCTGCAAACAGCCATCAGCCCCTCACCCAGGCTGGCCAGGCACCCCAGCGGGACCCCCCCCACCCTAAAAGGGA
>NW_005370552.1:228540-239572 GCF_000412655.1 Myotis brandtii | reverse complement strand
ATGTCCGACTGCAGCTTAGGTCTGCTCCCTGCTGGCAAGTGGACATCCCCTGAGGGCTGCCGGGCTGTCAGAGGGATGTCTGATTGCCAGCTTAGGCCCAATCCCCTGGGGAGCAGACCTAAGCCAGCAGGTGGTCATCCCCTGAGGTGTCCTAGACTGCGAGAGGGCACAGGCAGGGCTGAGGGACCCCCCCCCCCCCGAGTGCACAAATTTTTGTGCACTGAGCCTCTAGTGCAAGGATAAGAATAAAAGTAAGAATAAGAATATAAAGCAATATTAAATCTATATTAAGTGTTGTGCCAAGTTTTGTTAAAAATTAATCCACTCGCCCTAGCCGGTTTGACTCAGTGGATGTAGTGTCAGCCTGCGGACTGAAGGGTCCCTGGTTCGATTCCAGCCAGGAGCATGTACCTTGGTTGCGGGCGCATCCCCAGTGGGGAGTGTGCGGGAGGCAACCGATTGATGTTGCTCTGTCATCAGTGTTTCTAACTCTCTATCCCTCTCCCTTCCTCTCTGTAAAAAATCAATAAAATATATATTTTTTAAAAAATTAATCAGCTCTGTAATCAAAGTGATACTTTATGGGTAGCTTTTCCTTTTTTAAATGTTTAGAGCACTCAAGGAAATCTGAAATAGTAGGCTTGTGATTGAGTTACTAGTAAATGTTAAGCATTTGATTAAATTTGCAAACGGTGTTTAAATGGCTAAGGAGACTTGTTTTGCTCATGTAATATGTATTTGATTTATTGGCTGGATAAGTAGTATGGGAATGTTTAAAACAGTCATTCTGAAACTTGAACATTCATCAGAATCACCAGGAGGTCTTATTAGAATACAGCCAGTTGTGTTTCTGATTCAGTAGGTCTGGTTTAGGGCCCAAAAGAATTTGCATTTCTAACAGGTGCTACTTATGCTGCTGGTTTGGGGGGCACACTTTTAAAAACACTGAGGAATGTTTGCTATTTTACGTTTAGAGATAGATTATGCTAAGGAATGCTAAATGTTTGATAAATTCATAAGATGGACAGATTGGACTGTAAATAAAAATTACGGAGTAGGGGCAACAACTAAACTTGATAGAAAATACCACTGAAGGTGAAGGTGTAGTGGTATCAGTGATGTGGGAGGAGCAGCTCCCAGATTGTTTTCACATTGGAATCACTTAGGAAAACAGAGATATTAAAAACCTTTAAATAGATCATTAGTTCATATTATTTTGTCAATGATGTTGCTTTCTACTTTATGTTTAAAGTTGATATAGATCATGGAGAAATCACCATTCTTATTTTTCTTCTTCCAGGCTACTAAATATCTTTAAATATAAAAAGCCTTTCACTGGAAAAAATGACAAACCTGTAAATAGAGCTGGACTTATAGGCACATTAACTGTAATTTTGGCTTTCTATAGCTCTACATCAATTTAAAACCCCGGCTTTAAACATTGTAAGAGCTGTGTTATATGTGCTACAAATGAAAGGTTAACAAGTTAAAAATACTCTCTGGCTCTGTAATGCCTTTTCATTTGGTCTCTTTTGTTCCCATTGACTATGTAGAATTCTGTTTGCCTTGCAGTAGATTCTTGAAACTTCAGACAATCTTAGGTAGCTGTCCACAATGGTAGCAAAACAGCTTTTGCAAAATCCAAATTATCAAATTTGAAGTTTCTCACATATATTAGTTTCTTTTGGATGTTTAAAAGCCAATATTAGGATTAAAAATAATTGACAAGTTAATAATTTATTCAACTATTTTTTTCTAAACAGCAGCGAAAGAGATGATGGGGGGGAATAAAACACATTTAAAACACTTAGACTTTAAATGGAAAGATGGTTCAAGAGATAAAATGTTAACATTAATTATTTCTAGATGATGGCAGTATTGGTGGTTCTATCTATATTTTGAAAATATCTTTTAGTAGTTTCTACCAAAAAGAGTATTATTGCAATAACCAGAAAAAGCATAGTATTCAAAAAACATACTTTTGATAGTAATTGAAAATGAACTAGGGCTTCTTAGAGCAATGGCTAATTCTTGGCCTTGGTAAAGAAATGTGTGAGATGGGCTTGGAATATTTTGCCATATCAAAGACTAATATAGTTATGTCAAAATGACTCAATAGCCAACTTGAAGATAGATCACCTTGGCTAAATATGGGACATTTTGAGCATCAACAATAATAACTACAATTAACTGAAACCTTAAATATTTAAAATGCATGAATTTAGCCAGCATAGCTCAGTGGTTGAATATCAACCTATGAACCAGGAGGTTATGGTTCGATTCTACCTAATCTGAAATAATTTTGTCTCCACTATCAATGTACCCTTTGTAATCACTTATCATGAAGCCATATAAATAGTTTATTAGCTGTCTCTTATTTACCATTCCCTTCACTAATGTGCTAGCATAGATTGAGAGCACAAGAGCCCAGAATTACAATACAACCTTTCAATTCAGAGTCTCTCAAAGTGTGGTTCAGCCACTGTTGCAGCTGAATCATTTCAGGAGCTTGTTAAAATATAGATGCTCATATGAACCCTAACCTGCAGAATTATAAATTATCTCTCCACCTCCTATCTCCACCCCAATCCAAATTACTCTGCAACTGTCTACACGTGGTTTACATTGGGACACACCTCTATTTGAGGACTACCACTTTGTATTTCATATATTTGCATGCATTTGAGTGTATAAAGTTAAACTTAAGGATCAGAACTCCCTCACATATTAGAAAAGGAAATTAAGATCCAGAGATATTTTCAAGCCATGCAGAAAAGAGTTAAGATTGAAAGCCTGACTACTATCTTTTGAACGCACTGCTTGTAAGATGCCTCTAGATGACGTCTGGGAACTTTGGTTTAGACCACTTTTCCACCATTCCCAGGCCTGATAAGAGTTGCTTGATGTGCCAAAACTGTTTTTACAAACAATACGGTTTAAATTAAACACCTGCTGCCCTAGCTGGTTTGGCTCAGTGGATAGAGTATTGGTCTGTGGACTGAAGGGTCCCAGGTTTGATTCCAGTCAGGGGCACATGCCCGGGTTGTTGGCTCGACCTCCAGTGTGGGATGCTCAGGAAGCAACCAATCAATGATTCTCTCTCATCATTGATGTTTCTATCTCTCTCTCCCTCTCCCTTTATCTCTGAAATCAGTAAAAATATTTTTTTAAAAATAAAAATAAATAAAGTAAACACCTTCTTTCTTCCTGGGAGTCGGGGATTTGGGTAAATGTCAAACAAAGGATGCTATGTGACCATCCCCCAATAAAACCACCAAGCACTTACTGTCTAAGAAGATTCCCTGGTTGACAACATTTTGCATGTGTTGTGACAACTCATTATCAAGGGAATTAAGCACATCCTGAGTGGCTCCACTGGGAGAGGACTCGTGGAAGCTTGCACCTGGTTTCCCTTGAACTTTGTTTCATGTGCCTTTTCCCTTTGCTGTTTATGATTGGTATACTTTCACTGTAATAAATCATAGCCATGGGTATGATCATATTTTGAGTGCTGTGAATCCTTACCGGTGAATCATCAAAAATGGTGGTGGTCTTGGGGACCTCATGACACAGAAGCAAATGATTTTCATAACATATTTCACTGACCCTCTCATGGGATGTTTAGAAGAGGTAGTATTCAAAACAGCATAGCCTTAAAAACACAGCATGTTTTAACTGCTGACTTAGCTGCTAAGTCTGAATCATGGTTTCATTGTCTATAAAATTGGGCCAATAATTACTTTGTAAGGTTTTTACAAAGATTTAGAGATAATAGTACAAGAGGTCTATGGTATATACCCTTTAAGGAGGAGTTATTATTTGCATTCAGAGTCTTTTGGATAAGATGGAAGGATAAGAAGGAATTCTATGGTTCAAATTTTATGTATTCATATATACATGTAGCAATGGATCTAATTACATATGTAGACTAAAAGGTCCCAAACATGTTGGAACTTGTAAGCAGATTGGTTTTTCTCAGGATCTGTGTAGAGCATCTCTGACTAAAAACTTGTGATGGGAATTGTGTACAGAGCAAACACACACACACACACACACAAAAACATGTTTATACTCATCCTCATCTTTCAACCCATGCTTGGCTACTTGTCCCTTGTTTTTGGGGTCCTGCCCACTCCACTGATTTCTGGGCCCTGACCTCTTTCTGGCTGCCAATCTGCACTCCTTAACTATTTATTGGATGCTCAGCTGTTCCTCCAACTGTACCCTTTTCAAACCACTAGTTCACACATGACTGATTTACCATCAGTCACTTGGTCCTATATGGAAGATCCCCACTGAAACTCTATCTTGGCTGTGACCCTGGCTTCATCTCTTGACCAGCTTGTTATATTTGCTCTTGAATAAAGTATACTTCACTTTTGTGAAAGGAGAATTATTGGGCAAATATAATCCCAGTCAGTGGTAGCATATTTGGAAGAAAGCCTCATTTGTGTTTATTTATTCTTTTTGTTCAACACTTCTTAATACTAACATTGTCTCATCTGAAATAATGTAACAGAAAGATTTAAAGTTGATTTATTTCAAATCTCTTCAGCTACTATAAAAAGGAGGCAGTGTCTGCAAGGAGTTGCTTTATGGCACATCATTTTCAGAAAAACAAAACAAAACATTAATCTTCCATATCAAGGTTAAAATATCTAAACAAAGACATTTGCTCTGTATTTCTCAACCAGACATGATATAATGTTGAGAGTACTGCATGGGGAATCAGTGGCCCCTATGTTTCAATCTTCAGTATAGTTGCTACAAGCCTTTCCCCACCTCTATTTCATCTGGGTAGGGGTGAGCTGCTAGAAATTGTCAATAGTATGTGAGTAGAAGTGATTGTTCCACTTCCCTGCTAAGGTGGCTTTGAAGCAAGTATCTGGTCTCCATTCTTTCTTCCCCTAGCTCCTGGCTGGATGTTGACATCCAGGGTGACCTTAGAGGCCACATGTTGAAGATTGTAGAGCCACTCTCATCCAGAGTCTCTCAATAACCACATATATAATTATCCCTTTCCTCTTACCAATCAGGAACATCCACACTATGTTAAGCCATTGAGATTTTGTGTTTATAGTAGTTAGGTGTCCCTAATTAAGTTGATTCACCTCTTTATGTGAATCTCTTTGGGTTGTTATAAGGATTAAATGAGTTAGATCAATGCTGACACATAATAAATGCTCAATAATATTTGCTATTAATATTAATATGTGCTTTAATGCTAAGTACATATGAGTCATTGAATGTGTCCATTTCCCAGGACCTCAATTTCTTCAATTGTAAATGTAAGGGTCATGCTTGATGATTCCTAATTTTCCCTAAATTTGAAATTGTATGATCGGTACAGAGGACACTGAGAGAGAAAAGCATATTTTCTTTTTGAAATGTATCCATTAATTTTGAAATAATAATTGAAGCTAAGAAGATTTACAAACCGGGCTGTGTCCGTGAGACTTTCATTCACACCCAAGTGAATGTCTTGTGTGGTAAGAAAACAAGGGTGTCCTCCCAAAAGTGCAAAGCCTACAATAAAAGAAAGAGAAAAAAATGCATTTTGAAAAAAAAGAACTAAAGTGGGAAACACAATTATTAAGTACTGTCACCATCTCAATTGAAAAGTCAAAATCTTTAAAGCTCTCCAACCTCTCTAGTAGGTAATTCCCAAGCAAAGCAAAATAAGGAACCTAGGGAAATTTCGGTATAAGCACTGACCTCTCCTTCAGATGTATGCCTGTTTTTCCATTCTCTTGTGCAAAACCTGGCAGATCAGATATGCTATGTCCCAGGTAGAATCAGAGAACACAAAACACACTAATAGTTCTACTTGCTAAGGATCCTGTAATAGAGTCTAACTCCATTTGTGATGTTTCACTGCTACTAGCTTTCAGGCCCAGCATCACTTTCCATTGGAGGGTTGGAGCAGAGGAGTTACATAATTGGACTTATGTTGCAAAACTTTGGGTGAGAGTTAATAGATTGGACCAGGCAGGTAGTGGCTGAAATGATGAGAAAGTAATAGGGTTCTTGATATATTTTGAAAGTAAAGCCAGCAATAAGAGAACTTCTAGATTCCTCCACCACCCCATTATCCCACTTGCTAGCATCTGTACCCACATATTCTGTTTTCCTTCAGAAAACATACATGTATGCACTAGAAGCCATACCCCTTGCCTACTCAAGCATGTTACTCTTCCATTTCTCCCTTACATTACCTACATCTCATTTTCTCACTCAATAAAAACAAATGCAAATGTTGTCTTGTCCTTATTTCCCCTACTAGATATCTCTTTAATTCTTTGCTCCCTTTGCAGCAAAACTCTGTTTTTTCTTTTTCTCTTCGGTTCTTCTTTTCTGATTTTC
The DNA here is from genome assembly GCF_000412655.1 of Myotis brandtii. Classification (NCBI taxonomy): domain Eukaryota; kingdom Metazoa; phylum Chordata; class Mammalia; order Chiroptera; family Vespertilionidae; genus Myotis; species Myotis brandtii. The sequence continues at coordinate 233,209 of NW_005370552.1, read as the reverse complement.
TTCAAACCTATTCCCGTAAGGCTTTGGTCTCCCAACACTGCACCAAAGCTTCTCTCACCAAAGTCACCAATTACCTTCACATTGCTACATCTAGTGGCCATTTCTCTCTTGCCATAGCAGCATTTAACAAAATTGTTCACCACCCTGTCCTTGATAAAAATTTCTTGCCACACTCTCTAGGATACCACACCATCTTCCTTTTATATCTACTTGGTCATTGGTCCTTCTCAGTCTCCATTTTCTTTTCCCTGACCTCTTCCTTATACAAAAACTTTAGAGTCATCCTTAATGTCTCTCTCTTACCCAATACATCAGGAATCTTGTTGGCTCTCCCTTCAATACATACCCAGAATCTATATATCTTACTCCCTCCATTGTTACCACCCTGCCCCAACTTCTATGTACTATAGTTACATATTAACATGTTTCACTGTTTCTATCTTGCCTCCATCCCCACCCCAACACTCTATTCTCAATAGAGATTCTTTTAAAATGCGTGTTAGATCATGTCCCTCCTTCATTCAAAACCATCCAAAGTTTTCCCATTTTACTCAGAGTAAAGCCAAAATCCAAATAATGGAATACATGTTTTTCTCCCAATTCCAGGCACATTTTTCTCCTTTCTGAGAGCATTTATCACCTTCCACTGATATTGTATTATCATTCACTTATTGATTGTCTATTATTTATTGTTTGTGTACCCACACGGAGGCAGGGGTTTTCCTTTATTTTGTTCACTGATGTATCACTCTCAAGAATCTAGAACAGGGGTGGGCAAACTTTTTGACTCAAGGGCCACAATGGGTTCTTAAACTGGACCAGAGGGCCGGAACAAAAGCATGGATGGAGTGTTTGTGTGAACTAATATAAATTCAAAGTAAACATCATTACATAAAAGGGTACGGTCTTTTTTTTTTTTTTAGTTTTATTCATTTCAAACGGGCTGTAGTTTGCCTACGGCTGATCTAGAATAAATTGTGGTACATAGTAATTGCTCAACAAATACTTGTTGAATGGATTTAGGAGGGATTTTGACTCTGGAAAGAGGACCCATTCTTTTCACTTGCAAACATCTAATTTTGTTAACAGAAAGAACAGAATGTTCTATTATGTGTGAAGTGAAGTAATGGAATTTAGGCACCGAAATAAATATGAATACTGAAAATTCATCTAGAAAGTATTTATTGTGTGTCTACTATATGCCTAGCATGGGGATGATTGTAATTGAAGATTGAGGACTATGGAAGAACATTTCACACAAAGTTTAAGACCTCCGGGCAGGAATGCTCCAAGTCACACTCTTATTTTGACTAGAAGTCATTTTGCTGTAATAACCCAGGATTAGTTCATTTTCATTTTCCTCTGAGGTAGGTGGAGGAAGGGGGGTTATAGAAAGTGTTAAGAAGTAGGATTCAAAGCCTTCAGCAGTTCTTAAAGAAGATAAAAAGGGGGACATTGACTCTGAGAAGAAATTGCTGAGGAGAGGAGGGCAGAGGGATGGGTCGCTACTCTCTCTTCAACCTTCATCAAATATTTTTGAACAAAGAGTTTCTTCTGTTAATATCTTAATTTATGTCTGGGGATATAATAGTAGCTGTTATTTTGCTCAAAAGAATTCATGGCCCTAGCCTGTTTGGCTCAGTGGATAGAGCGTCAGACTGCAGACTGAAGGGTCCCAGGTTTAATTCCGATCAAGGGCACGTACTGGGTTGCAGGCTCGGTCCATCGTGCAGGAGGCAGCCTATCAATGATTCTCTGTCATCATTGATGTTTCTAGCTCTCCCTCTCCCTTTCTCTCTGAAATCAATATATAATATGTATATGTATGTATGTATATTCATGCACTAGAAATCTGGGGGCTCTGAAGGCTCTTGCTGATAGAACTAAGGCAGTCATTAACTTCTCTCTGTTCTTCACTTTCCTACCTGCAGAATGGTATCATGATTTTTATATTGCCACCTTTGTAAAGGTGATGAATTTGAAACAGCTTGGAAAACACCAGCTTCTATTTCACCTTAAAAGTCAAATACCAATGTTAAATAATGAAAAGAGTCATCTCTTAGGATATCCTGTGATTTTTCTATCAGCTACTGCACTTAACAAGATTAATAAATGTATCTGTCTATCTGCTCAATTAACTTGCAATAAAATAATATAATCATAAGTAAACACACAGGAGAATTGCACAGTTTTCCAGGCAGGCATACACAAAGAGTGAGTGAGGAATAAAGGATCTACAAGTACACACAATGACATTGAGATATATCACTAACATAAATTTGAACAAAATAAGCCAGATACAAAAGAGCATATGCTGAATGATTCCACTTATATAATGCTCCCAAACAGGCAAAACTGGTAGAAACATCTGCAATGTTCAAAACCAGGATAATGGTAACCCTAGGATGGGGGGAGTAGTAACTGGAAGGAGATACAAGGGAGGGCTTCTGATTGCTATTAATGTCCTGTTTATCTATCTGGGTATTAGTTACAAGGATGTGTTCACTGTAAGAATTCATTGAACTATATGCTTAATGGTTTGTTTACTTTCTATAGGTGTGTTACACTTAAATTAATAAAAAATATTACATGGCCCTAGCCAGTTTTGTTCAGTGGATAGAGCGTCGGCCTGCAGACTGAAGGGTCCCAGGTTCAATTCTGGTCAAGGGCAGGTACCTTGGTTGCAGGCACATCCCCGGTAGGAGGTGTTCAGGAGGCAGTTGATCGATGTTTCTCTCTCATCGATGTTTCTAACTCTCTATCCCTCTCCCTTCCTCTCTTTAAAAAATCAGTAAAAAATATATTTAAAAATATATATATGTATTACATGAATACCTGGCCAGGCATGGCTCAGTGGTTGAGCATCTACCTATGAACCAGGAGGTCTCAGTTTGATTCCCGGTCAGAGCAAATGCCCGGGATGCAGGCTCCATCCCCAGTAGGGGGCCCAATTAATGATTCTCATCATTGATCTTTCTATCTCTTTCTCCCTTTCCTGTCCTCTCTGAAATAAAGTAAGTATATTTTAAAATATTACATGAGCAATTAATATCGCTTAAGTTGAGTGGAAAATGTTATTCTGTCCCCTGGAATAAGTAGAAATACTGCTATATCTCTGCTACTCAGAATTGTGATGGAATTCTCAAGGATTGTCTGGTGAGGATCACCTCATCCCAGAGGCTGGCATAAATCCAAGGTAGCAACAGACAGTTTTAATTACATCCTATTTTCATTCTAAGTACCAAGGTAAAGGTTTTGATGAAAAATTGTGCCAACTATTATTATGCACATTTACATAATAGAAAAGCTCTACCATGTTCTTGGTTGAGGTTTACCATTTCTGTAAGCATTTAAAGCAGCTCCTTACTCTGACTGATTCTTCTACTGTTGAGCTTGGCAAAATGCCATATGAAATTAGAACCAATGGTATTTATTGAGGACAATGATGAATACTCTGTGAACCATAACTTTTTATGGTCTTATGTTCCTTTTCCCATGTATTTGTTGCAACAGTTTATGATTTTGTGCAAGTTTCAGAGCCCTTCTTTATAGAAAGCCTCCATTTAACAAGATGCTTAATGCCACCTGTAGAAATGATTTTACTGGAATAATACATGACTATCACATGTCTAAATTAAATTATATGCTTACAAAATAAATTTAACAATAGCTTCCAATCCTGGGTCTGCTATTTATTAGCTATGTGTCTGTGGGCTATTTGTTGAACCTGTTTCAGCCTATGGTCTCACCCCTACAGAGTTGTCATGAGATTAGGTGAGACAATCCATGTAATTAATGTAGAGTACTTGATACAGGGTCTATTAAAAACTTATTAAATATTCACTCTTGGTTTCATTAATAGCGTAACAATCACATTATATGTGATTAATAAAAAATATCTCTTATTTAGGGATATTTGATATTAAAAATAACATTTGAGGAAACCAAGATGGTGGCATAGGTAAACACCTGAATTGCTGCCTCGCACGACCACTTGAAAAATACAACTAAAAGACAAAACGCACATCATCCAGAACTACAGGAAGGCTGGCTGAGTGGAAATTCTACAACTAGAAGGAAAGAGAAAAGCACTGAGACTCAGAGGAGGTGTGGAAGTAAAGTGCGGAGGTACAGAGGCGCACGTGGAAAGGGCTGGCAGCTGAGGACGCGGTTGTCTTTTTCAATCGGGAGGGAGTCTCAAGCTCCCGACTGCTCTGAACTCCAGTTCTGGGTGAGTCTCTGGGGACCCAGACTCATACGGGGAGAAATTGGACTGTCTGGCATCCGGCAGGACTCGAGGGCCGCTTTCTCTCAGAGGTCTTGCAGCGATTACCGGGACACTGAGACACGGGGCCTCTTAGAGTAGGACTGAGGATCAGCCATAGCTGCTTGCTCTGCCCTGTTGATCCCCTGAGACCCTGCCCCACCCAAGCTGTGCACAGAGGCTTTTGCATATGAAAGGCCTGGCCCTTTGCAACCTGAAAATTACCTAACAAACTGCAGCTGAATCAGAGAGACCCAGAACTTCCAAAAGAGGGTCCAAGGCCCCACAGCAGCTTGCATTGCTTCACAGCTGGGCCTCATCTGGGCATCTCCAAACCCCAAACAAAGAAGAGGAATCTCTCCATAGCTCCTGCTGGGTAGCCTCAGGCAGAGGCTAAATTAGCAC
>NW_005370552.1:224346-228057 GCF_000412655.1 Myotis brandtii | reverse complement strand
GAATCAGGGACATAGAAAGGGAATGGACTGACTATTCTTGGGGGGGAAAGGGGAATGGGAGATGCGGGAAGAGACTGGACAAAAACTGTACACCTATGGATGAGAACAGTGGTGGGTGGCGGGGGTAAGGGCAGAGGGTGGGGTGGGAACCGAGTGGAGGGGAGCTATGGGGGGAAAAAGAGGAACAACTGTAATAATCTGAACAATAAAGATTTAATTTTTTAAAAATAATAACATTTGAACAGAGAAAATGGCAGAAAACATCATCAACTAAGAAGAATTAGCTTTAAAAAACTTAAAATTGAGAAATTTCTATGTATTAATTATTTTTATAACTTCAAAAAAGAACACTCCTGTACCAATGATAAAATAAAATGCTGTCCAAATCATGGAAGACCAGTGTTGAAAGGTAGCAGAATTTGAGAATTACTAACTGGGGCCAGCTTTAAAGAGCAAAATATTTTCATCTATTTTCTTTCTAAGACTATAAAGATTAAGTAGTACCTTATATGTTTCCCCTCCTCCTCCTTCCTTCTTTCAGGAGACAATTCAAGTGCATTAATAAGAACAGTGAACTTGGCATCTGAATCCTGTTGTGATTTGTATTAATTGAGTGAACTTAGGAAGTCACTTAATCCTTCTGAACTTTATTTTGCTATGTATTTGATAACTTCATTACTGATCGTTACAAGGCAAGAATGGCATGAAGTAGATGTTTGCTTCTAAGTTCTAGAAAGCTCTGATGCTTGTAAGTAGGATAAGGTATTTGAAGAATCAAACAATGTGTTTTTGTGGTACCTCCTCCCTGATCCTATCCATTTGCCCATTTGGGCAGTCATATTGTTGCTTCAAGGGAGGTCTGATATAACAGAAATGCGGAGAGAAAGAAAAGCTTATAAATTTCAAAATAGATTTTTTGAAACTTAGAACAGATACTCATTTGAGAAAAAATAATTTTTGACAGCCTAGGATTCCAGCTACAAACAATAGATTTGAAAGAATACATGAAAAAAGAAGAGGGAGTTGTTTTTCCTACTTTATCACTGGGCCCTCAATATTTGGAACTGGAAGGGGAACAAGAGGAGCGAGAGAGAAGCAACAGAAATAGAGATTGATGGGTATTTGACACTGTTAACTCCTGTCTATTCCCCAGACCAAGTACTTCAGGTTGGGGAGCATGATGGACATTTCAGAAGAGTTTGGGGAACCCTAGAGCAGAGACACCTGTGTCATGCTTTTAAGACAGAGCTCTAGGAGGCAACAAATGTTATAGAACTCCCTGGCACCCAGCATGAGGAAGGAACAATAGAGTAGAGATAGCCTTGCAGTATCTCTGTGCCCAGTGTAGCGTGGAGAGCTGCCAAGAAATTGAGAGAGCCAAACTAAGATATATTTCAGGTCTTGTGATCAGAGTGAAGCAAACTCCACAGTGAATGGGAGACAACAAAGGTTCAATACGAATACAGAGGACTTCAGCATGGGTCAATGAAGATGTATTGATGACCAATGACCAGATATCCATAGTCCTAGATGTCTTGACATTCTCATACTCTCTAGGACTTAACCACAGCTGTAATATAAGGTATAGGAGACACTAAATTGGCAAAACAAACCCTGAAATGACTGAGGATTGTGTAATGTTGCAGACATTAGGTTTCCACCATCTAGAAAAATTGGTATAAATAAGAAAAAGTTCTTCATATATTAGAAAAATGCACATTTCTTGACCACATGAGTTTGAAGAATGAGAATTTGTGTCCACTTACATTTTGTACTTAACACAAAGTGCTTCTATTTGGGACTTCTACTCAAGTCCTCATTGAATTCCTATAGATGAAGCCAATCTTTCTGCTTAAAGATTCTATGATAATTGGAAAGGGCATTTAGAAGCTTGCACTGATACTCCCAAAGACAGTATTTCCCCTTTATGGTTGCCAAAGAGAAAGACAGACCCCTCCCCATACACACACACCCTGGGCTATTCCTTTCTCCCGGGTCCTCACTCTCTGGCCCTTCTTCAACAGAAGGGTGAGTTTGTTGGTGGACTCACCTGTTTCTGTTGACAATCTTGTTCGAGTACTTCTTTTTTCAAAAATCATGCCTAAAGATTTCCCTTGTAATAAAGGCAAATACTGAAAATCAAAGACAAGAATATAATTAAGATGAAAAACATATTTATATCCAATATCAAGGATTATATTTCAAAACTTATTCTTTACATTGTCAAAAGTGTAGAATAATTAATCACTACTTCCAAATAAGTATTCAAAATGTTACTTAAAAAGTGAATTTAAAGTGGGTTTTTTGCCTCTTCTATACAAATGGGTGAAGGGAATAGGAACTCCCAAAGATTATTGACATAATTAGAAAGTATTATTACTTGCTTTGGGTTCAATCTGAACACTTGTTTCAAAGTATATTAGTATTTCACCTTGGGACCATCTTCTTACTTAAATCCATGGAAATCCCCATCAGTGTTCAATGACCTTGAAGATGCTTGGTTTGGAAATGTTTTCTCAGCTAGGAACATGTTACCCTGTTACAACATGGGCAGACTGTCTGCTACACTCATTATGCATCCTTGTGGGAGTGCAAGGGCTTTGTTTCTGAAAGTCCTGTGGAAACAATTTGGAGAGTTTGGTGTGGGGTGGGGCTCTTCCTCCTTCCTCTTCTATAGATGGACTTTCCTGATAGGATGATCTCTGGAACAAATAGATTCCTGCCAGCTAAACATCCTCACACACAATGTAAAGAACAAAGGCCTAAGATTTGAGGGGGATGTTTCTCCTTATTTCAGATCTTCCATAGGAATAGCATCCTATAACAGTTGGAGTCACTCTGTTTTAGGTTTGTTTTTAAGGAACTTGTAGAGCTGGTGAACTAGATAAGAAAACCAGGGTTGTGTAAAACTTTTTCAGCCTGAAACCAGCTCGTTATAAAAGCTTTTTATCCAAGTTTGGAATACAAAAATGCTTCCACAATTAAGCAGTCTAAATGAAGCTACTGCATTAATTAAGCATGTGCAAACATAAATTGCTCAAAAAGCAGAATAATGATTTCAGCTAAGCACCATATCTCATTTTCCCCCTACTTGGTTAACATTTGTTTCTTTGCTAATATAAAATTTTAAAACACTGTCACATCAACTGTAAATTTTTGATATCCTAATGATCATACATCTGATATGCATTCGCAATTGAAAGTTTTGGCTAGAAAAATAATATATCATCCTTATTTTTAACTTGATAGAAAACACACAAAGAAAATAAAGGAGGCATGAAAATAAAATCTTTCTGGAGAATGATTCTTTAGGTTCTGATCCAGTTAATAATGAATTTCAACATTCCACATGAAAGAAGTGCAATGACTTGTCATTGAATAACTGATTTTTATGCTTTTTATGTGCCTGTACACTCAGTAATCAATTACCTTGACTGTGTGGTTCCATTACTTGCTACTGTTTAGGAATTTTAATGTGTTTTCTTTTCCCTCTTTCTTTGTAAGGCTGTCTTTACAAAATCTGATTGGTAGCAATGGAAGGTAAGATAAAAATGCTACATACCTCTCCTTTCTGTTTTATCCTAAATTTCAGATCCGCTGATAGCCATAGCATATACTTAATTTCTTCTCCTGTAAAGTTCTTTAGAGTGAGAAGGTCACGACCCTTCAGCTGCACTTTATTTTGTAATGGTTGGCCACATACAAAAAAAA
>NW_005370552.1:193686-224238 GCF_000412655.1 Myotis brandtii | reverse complement strand
GTAGTGACTCATTGTTTTATTCTTGAAACAAAATAGTAAATCACATGTAACCTCATGTGTCTCTGCAAAGTGCTAACGCATTGAAATTGATATGGCTGTGGTTGGCATTTTAGATACGCTTTATTTTTATTGTTGAGAGAAAAGAATTTGAAGAAAGAAATTGAATTCTGTTTTGGCATTGATAAAGCTGTTTCTTTTTAGTTTTTTAACATTTATCTTTATTGTTGAAGGTATTACAGATGTCCCCTTTATTCCCCCCTTTAATCCCTTCTAGATCTCACCCCCTCCCCAGGCCTTCACCACAGTATTATCTGTGTCCATGGGTTATTCATGCAAGTTCTTTGGTTAATTGCTCCCCACCCACCCACCACCTCCACTTTCCCACTGAGATCTGTCAGTCTGTTCCATGCTTCCATGTCTCTGGATCTATTTTGTTCAACAGTTTATGTTGTTCATTAGATTCCACATATGAGTGAGATCATGTGATACTTGTCTTTCTCTGAATGGCTTATATTGCAAATAGCCACACGAGTGGCTTTGCCACTTACTAGTTGTGCAACTTTGGGCAAGTTACTTAATCTCTCCCTTATAGGTTATCTTTATTGTTGAAGGTATTACAGATGTCCCCTTTATTCCCCCCTTTAATCCCTTCTAGATCTCACCCCCTCCCCAGGCCTTCACCACAGTATTATCTGTGTCCATGGGTTATTCATGCAAGTTCTTTGGTTAATTGCTCCCCACCCACCCACCACCTCCACTTTCCCACTGAGATCTGTCAGTCTGTTCCATGCTTCCATGTCTCTGGATCTATTTTGTTCAACAGTTTATGTTGTTCATTAGATTCCACATATGAGTGAGATCATGTGACACTTGTCTTTCTCTGACTGGCTTATTTCACTTAGCATAATACTCTCCAGGTCCCCCATGTTGTCTCAAAGGGTAAGAGATTCTTCTTTTTTACTATGCAGCAGTGTAAATGTACCACAGCTTTTTTATCCACTCATCTACTGATGGGCACTTGGGCTGTTTCCAGTTCTTAGCTATTGTAAATTGAACCCTAACTTAACTCTGGTGCCGTGTCACATATAGAAATGTTTTGATATTTGCAACCATAGTAAAACAAAGACTTATAGTTTTGATATTGATTTTATATATTTAAATGCCATTTGACAAAGAAAAGTCAACCAAAAAAATGAGTTCGCGTGTCACCTCTGACACGCGTGTCATAGGTTCGCCATCACTGCCCTAGATTGTACCTCCAATAAATGTTAGCAGATAAGCTTTTTAAAAAAATACAGACAGTTCTGGCTTTAAACTTTAGTGTGGGACTGTAAATAATCATTAAATCTTAATAATCAATGGGGAAAATCACAATTATTTTGTGACTTAAAAATTTTTGTCAAAACATTAAAAAGTTTCTTATTGTCAGTATAAATATACTAGTGGCCCGGTGCACTAAACCGGCAGTTGGACATCCCTCTCGCAATCTGGGACCGCTGGCTCCTAACCACTCACCTGCCTGCCTGCCTAGTCGCCCCTAACTGCCTCTGCCTGCCAGCCTGATTGCCCCTAACCCCTCTGCCTGCCTGCCTGATTGCCCCTAACCCCTCTGCCTTCCTCATCACCCCTAACTGCCCTCTCCTGCCAGCCTGATCTCGCCCCCAACTGCCCTCCCCTGCCAGCCTGGTTGCTCCCAACTGCCCTCCCCTGCTGGCCTGATCTTGCCCCTAATTAGTGCATGGGGGGCAGGGGGGGTTCCCTCAGCCAAGCCTGCACCCTCTCCAATCAGGGACCCCTTGGGGGATGTCCGCCTGCTGGTTTAGGCCCGATCCCACTTGCAATCTGGGACCGCTGGCTCCTAACTGCTCACTTACCTGCCTGCCTGATCGCCCCTAACTGCCTCTGCCTGCCTGCATGATCCCCCCAACCACTCTGCCTGCCTGCCTGCCTGATCACCCCTAACCTCTCTGCCTGCCTGCCTGCCTTATCACCCCTAACTGCCTCTGTCTGCCTACCTGATTGCCCCTAATTGCCCTCCCCTGCTGGCCTGATCTCACCTCCAACTGCCTCTGCCTGCCTGATCACCCCTAACTGCCCTCCCTTGCCGACCTGATCTCACCTCCAACTGACCTCCACTGTCAGCCTGATCTTGCCCCCAAGTAACCTCCCCTGCCAGCCTGATTGCCCCAAACCCCATGCTGGCCTGATCTCGCCCCCAACTGCCCTCCCCTGCTGGCCTGATTTCCCCTAACTTCCTCTGCCTGATTGCCCCTAACTGCCTCTGCCTCAGCCCCCACCACCATGGCTTTGTCCAGAAGGAAGTCGGACGTCCGGAAGATGGCTGGTTGACTCAGTCTAATTAGCATGTTATCCTTTTATTAGTATAGATAGATTATGTAAGATAGGATTGCTTAAATGGGGAGGGGGGAAGACTTTTTCAGCAGGATGAGATGCTCTTGAAAGACAAAAACACATAATTCCTATATCTGGACTGATAGCCAGCCATATGCACTTACTGCCAAACCTTACACCAAACAGCTGTTGTCCTTAAAACCCCTCCTTAGCCCCCACCTTACATTCTCCCTTCGTAGTTCACCCAGATTAGGTTCTGATTGGTCAGTTTCTATGCCAGTCAGCTTCAAAAGCTCCGCCTCCTAGGCAGCCATTGGCTCCTGGCACTTCACCCACATTTGGTTCTGATTGGTTAGTTTCTATGCCAGTCAGCGTCTCTGGGCCTATCTCTGGGCCTGATCAAAGAGGCGGGGCTGATCAGCATCCCTGCAGAGGCCTGAGAGAAACAGAGGCGGGGCTGCTCCTGAAGCCAGGAGAGAAAGAGGGAGGCAACAGCTGATCAACAGCTGCCACTGAGGCTGCAGATCAGACCCTGCCTCTCTCTCTGCAGGCCTCTCTCCGGGCCTGATCTGCAGCCCCCTCGGCAGTCAGTGCTGGGTCGCTGCCCCACACCAGCTGCAGTCAGGGTGTTAGGTTGAGCCTTGGGTGGTTACAGACCCTGGGTCTTTATATACATAGATGGGGAAATTAAAGAGATAGTAAAACTGATATATATTTAGTACACTGTGATTTAAAACAGGAACATTGAGAATTATAGTGTTTTATTTCTTTGTAAAAACTGTCAAGAGTAGTTTGAATAGTGTATGCTATTTTCTTATTAGATAACTTAAGATACTGCGCAAGCATCCTTTTTATGCTTTGGTGAATTGTCATATTCCTTCTAAGTTTAAATCAACTTCCAACATCTTATCCTTTGTATTTTTAATATTGTGAAATATCTCTGAGAATTTCTTTAATGTGAGGTGTTGTGCTGGTGACACTTCCTCTGGAAGACCTTCATACTTTTGTCACAAATACTTTTCTCATTTATGTCAATAAAGTTATCTTCACTGAGTTCCTCTGGCACATATCTAAAGACTCTCAAACAGTAGCAGGGTCAATAATCCCACAGTCACCTATTTCTTTCATAAATACATTAACATTTTATTCAAATTTAACTGGCAGTGCTATTTTTTACTAGTATATGCCTGCTGCACTTTCATCATTGTCAGACAATTGCCTCTTTCATTTATCCATTTTTATAAAATGTCCCATGGGTTTATCGCTGGGAGAAAAGAAGGCAGCACAACTGTTTTCTACTGTCTGTATGTGAACTGAATAACATGCACAGTGAGCATGCACCAATAGACTTTAAAAGAAGGGAAGTGATTGGTCACTGATCATGATGTACATCTGTTATGGACATAGTGATTTGTAAACTGAAGAGCTAACAATGAAGTTTTTACTTTACACAACTACTCACAATTAATATACCATGACAACTGAAATTTGAACTGTGTGCTTGGAAGACTGAACTTACATAACTAAACTGTGGTCATTAAAATTCCTGCGTATTGGGACCATGCAAAGGAAGGGCTGCCTGTACTCCTAATGCTTTCCCATTGTAAGATTTGCCCTAACCGGTTTGGCTCAGTGGATAGAGCGTCGGCCTTCGGACTGAATGGTCCCAGGTTCGATTCCTGTCAAGGGCAGGTACCTTGGTTGCGGGTACATCCCCAGTAGGGAGTGTGCAGGAGACAGCTGATCGATGTTTCTCTCTCATTGATGTTTCTAACTCTCTATCCCTCTCCCTTCCTCTCTGTAAAAAATCAATAAAAATATATTTTAAAAAAGATTATTATATACCATTTCTTCTGTTCAGAACACTGTCCTCTGAGTTCTCAAGACTGACTTTTTCTTTTCCTTAGGCTGGAGGCTTAAATACCATCTCCTATACAATTCCTTCCCTGACAGTACTAAGTAGTTTCCACTTTGCCTTCATTTTGTTCATAATACTGCTCACAATTTTAATATATATGTATGCTTCTGTTTATTGCTTACTTTTTATCTTTCCATTGGATTACATGATCCATGATATCAGAGATCCTGCCTGTTTTATTCATTAATATTTATGCACTGCTTACTGAAATGACTGGGATAAATTTAGAGATTTGTCATGACGGATTTTCAATGCTCTGACCCAAGATCTGATGACAAAAAAGAACACCAAGACCCCCAAACAGAATTAATGTTGAGGTAAGAACAAGTATGGGCTGTGGCTCAGGCCTAAGAGTCTTGGAAGAGAATTGATTTGCTAAAGCTGAAATCCTCTAGGGCTCAAACACTCCAATACAGTATTTGCAGTCCTGGGAATAATGGTTAGACATAAGAATGTGAAACAAAGTTATAACCTTGTATCCCAAGCAGAGCAGTCTGAGTCAAGTGCAAAAACTTGGAAAACTGATGAGAGGACATGATGGAACAAGTTTTTATCTATGGCAGAATGAGGGCCAAATCCAAAGTACTGTGATAGTGAATTATATGGATATTTGGTTCTCTCTCTCCTCTAACCCCTTTTGGACAGAATAAGTCCCCAGGAGTCTTAAAGACAAAAGGGGTGGAGAAGTAGATACATCATACTGGCATGTGAGTGCTTCTGTGGTTAACTAGAATTTTTTTTTACATTACACCTCAACTGATAAAGGGGGTCATACTATTTACACATTTGAACAATCATTAGAGTAGTTACCACCTTTCTCAGTTCTATCTAAGAGGTGGGGCAGGAAATGTTTGCTTGGGAAAAAGAGCTGTTTTTCATAGATATCAAGAGCTAACCAGGAAAATTTATCACTGGAAGGAAAGCAAACACAATGGTTCCAGTTTAAATTCCTATCCTGTTTACTATCTCCTCATAGCACCCTTGCCTAGGCTCCAAAATGAGACTGCCACACCTCTTTCCTAAGCTACTTAAAAATTAGAGAAAAGTAGACTAGCTCCATAGTTGTACCAGTTGTTGCTTTCTGGTGATAAACCCACACTTGAATTAGCCAGTTAAAACCACTGGCTTAAATGGCGTAGAGACTCCATGCTGAAGTTGGAGGCAGCTTAGTCTGGTTCAGGAGCACCCAGACCAGGGCCAGAATCACTATTTTATTCTTCCCATAAAATATATGGTGTCCTTGTACTTAAATGTATCTTCTTGGTAAACCAGACCTAAACCACATGCATGTTTAAGCCAATACATAATAGGGACGATACTATATTGGAGAAAACAATGGGAACCATGTACAGATTTTCCATCAAAACTGTCATTGTCATTGCAGCCTGGTTAAAGCCAGAATTTTGAAATAGGCAAGACAGTTTCTTACATTAATTTTATCCTTTGAAAAGGTAATTATAGAGATTTCTCAACCCCAAATCACTGAATGCTAAGAAGTTAAGCCAAGGTAATAGTAGATCCTTGTGTTAGCTTTACTCAAATACCTTCCCAGCTAGAAAATGGAGGAGTGTTCTCTTATTGGAAGAATGAACCTTTTATTGCTAGTCTACATTTTTCCAATTCTGTTAAATTGTTTGAAGCATGGGGGAAGACCTGGATGTGTTCCCCTGTATAATTGTATTTTGTTGGAAGAAAAAGGGCTTGATTCGAGTAAAATGTGGTCAGTCTGAAACAGATTTTGCCAGGGTAGGAAAAATTCAATGTTAAATGATATTTTGATCACTGTGGAGACTTTAAGATAAAGACTAGCTTTTGGAGGTATAAGAGAGGACCAATGGCCCCTATGGCTGAAATTTTGGTATTACTTTAACATTGCAGATTGATACAACAGTTAAGGCATATTTTCTTGAGTTTTTGTTGTTGTTGTTATTGTTGCTGTTACTGAGATATTTTTGGCTATACCTACAAAAAAGGATGTTGTGCAAGAGTACATTGGCCAACTTGATCAATTTAGAAGGATCAAAGTAATGAAAGCAGTGGAATGAATAGAGCAGAGATTTTAAATATTTAAATTCTAGTTCTAGTTCAACTATGACCTTAGGAAGATAATTTCCCAACTTTGACCTCAATTTCTCATCTGAAAAATTAAGAAAATGTACCAAAAGTCAGTAATCCTTTGTGTCTTTGTCTTCCACAATATTAATGAAGTTAGTTCATAAAGACAAGATTTGTCATGGGCTATACTGGAGTCATTGAATTCTCAGTGGCCTAACTTTAATTCTATCCTTTTCTTTCTATCTCAAGAAGACATATTACAATACATGCAAAGAAGAGTGACTTTATTTTCGCAAAACTCTTGAATCTGATCCTACTAATCTGAAAAAAGCACAGATTATTTCTAAATGTCTTTATTATTAACAATAATAATAATTTAACAAAAAATTACTTGAAACCTTTCTCATTGTTGCTACATACTCCCTTGTGGTATAAATTACTATTGGTAATTGGTGACTAGGTGGTTTCTAAAATACCTTAGATTGTCAACATTCTAAAATGTTGTGATATTTTCCTCATCTGAAGATTGAAGAATGAGATGATGATTAGCTTTTTGCAGATCTACTATTAAAAGACTGGAAATACAAAACTGTGGAAAATCTATGGTTGCCTCTACTTCTTTTATCTTAGTTAAATTACTATATTATTAAAAATAAAAAACTAGAAATAAAACCCAAATTCTACTGTTGACTAAGGGAAACATTATGATTTCATTCCATTCCTGATTTTATGCTTTATACTTACAGTTTTCTGAAGTCAAGAAATATGTTTTTAAAAAGCCATTCATTTTTAGTTATGAAAGAAAATGTGAATAATTAAAGGGGACTGTTTTATCTCCTCTATGTAAAAACATGGATGGACTGTAATTGCTTCATCTGTGTCCATATGTGTATAGATGGGCATCAGTGTTGGATGAAAGGAATATAATGATTTATGTAAGCCTATAGAGAGGTCTGGAATGAAATACCTGAAAACCAGTCACCACCAGCTCCAATCCATAACCTCCACAGAATTGGGTGGCTTAGCTCAATATTCCCTGAAGAAATTTCTATTTGTGAGATGAAATTGAACTGCACTTACAAATTTTTCTTCTCTGATAAAGAGATTTTTTAGTGGTTTCTTTAAAAGATGTAAGTGGTTTCCCTAATAGGCAACAAATCATAGGACGCAGCCAGGCTCTAGAGCCTTGTTTTTAAGATGAAAAGCCTATGGATTGGGTGTTTTCAGTAGTCGTGGTGTCTGATCCTATGGATTTTGTAAAAAAATATAATAATTGACTAAAAATTATTGATCCACGAGCCAGTGTGGATAAATAATAGCTCACTTAAGCTATTATTTTATCATGTCTATAGTGACATGGCAGCTCACTTCAAAACTGTGCAGTCTCTATTTTGTGGCATTGCCAAACCCTAACTACATATTTCCTATTACTCTTTAGTGGTAAACTCACATGGCAGGTTTTGTAACAAGGACTTTCCACTTTTCCCAAGAGAAATGGGTGAGGGGGGGTTGGAACATTTTAGAATATTAGTAAATATCAAAAAGCCCAAATATTTTGAAGAGGTTTTGCAAAAATTTAACCTGTGATAATTATTTTTTAATGAATATGTTTCATCCTTTTTATTTTTAATTTTTTTAAAATTCTCACCTGGTTTTTAGAGAGAGTGGAAGGGAAGGGGAGAGACAGAGAGAGAGAAACATCAATGTGAGAGAGACACATTGATTGGTTGCCTCCCGCATGCACCCCAACCAGGGCCAGGTATCGAGCCTGCAACCCAGGTACGTACCCTTGACTGGAATAAAACCTGGGACCCTTCAGTACGAGAGCTGATGCTCTATCCACTGAGCAAAACTGGCCAGGGCATTGAAAATCTTACTGTACTTTTCAAAGGAAAATATAAGTTTAAGTTCCAAGCTTTGGAACTTTTTTTCATTCAGTTGATTGCCTTCAGCTCAGTGATGATTCTTTGTTCAAAACAGTGGAATAAAATTTCATCACATTTTTATATGATGTAACTCAGTGAGATGGAATAATAAAATAATGGACATTTGTCATTTTACAGTTTTCTTACTGGTTATCAGTAGATTGTGACTTCATGTGTCTGGAATGAAATATCTTATTTACCTTATTTACCACTGTATCTCTAACACCTTGCCTGTGGCACAAAGTAAGTGCTCAATACATATTTAGTAAATGAATGATTGTACTACTCTGCTGTGGAAGCAGAACAGATATTATTCTTTTTCCCATTTTATAAGTGAATTGACATCACAGAAACATTTAGTGACTTGCTCAAGTTCATATAACCAACAAGTGGTAGTGCCAGACCTTGAACCTAGTCCTTGAGACCCAAAAACCTGAGCTTTCCTTCAGATTCTTGGATATATGGTATAATTCTGATAGTAATTGGTAAACCCCATAATCTCTCTGGACTTCATTTACTTTATCTGTATATTAAGAGAAGGCATTATTCTGTGGCTCTGAGGTCCCACTTAGGTCTAATACTAAGGACTTAATTTACAATATTATTTACAATCACATTCTATCTTCCATGAGTTTTATGTTCACCAAAGAAGTGATGAAGTCCAGAGAGCTCAGAACTGTGAGGTGACCCAGAGAAGGGATGCCGAGGGCCACTTCCTAACAGTGGGAAGAAACTTCAGACTAGACGCTTACTCCTTTAAGACGTCAGTAAAGTTGTTTTAAGGTTGGTTTAGGTTGTAAAGAGGCCCTGGGGAAATTCTGTCTGATTGTTAACATGTTATAGATACTCTAGAAACTTTCTGGCAATAAAGTCCACATTTAATTACCTTACTTACACAGCTAGCTCAACACCCTTGTCTCCTTCCCCACCATTTTCCACCTTGTGCTCTATGGCTGTAAGCTGGGTGTAGCTTTTATAATGAATCCAGTGGAGACAGCCTCCTTTGCACATGCTACCAAGAATTTCAGGAATAGATATCAAACTTGGATTTTATTTTTAAAAGAATTATTTTCCTCATCACACATAAGGCTCCTTTACAGCAGCTTTGTAAATGTTAATCTAGTTGCAATTTGGAGTCTGTTCTTTTAAAGGAGTGATTAATCCCCATGTACTAGACTGATTTATTGTTTTCAAGCGAATCTGAATACAAACTGAAGGCCCTGTGCAAATTAGTTCCTCTAATTTTCTTCAGCCAGTTGTTCATTTAGAATGTACACAAACAGAAATGTCAAGAACATTTAGTCTGTTATATCTGCCGCAGTTAGCTCCCCCCCCCGACCCCCAACACAAGATGAAATCTGATTACAGAGGACTGAGCAATGAAAGCTCAACTGGAATTAGAGACAGCTGTCTCTAAGGGTCAAGCCTGGCAATACACCCTGCAGAAAGAGACCTTTTGAGCTGCACTCCTCTGCAGAATAAAGTCCATTTATCAACATGGTTTCTAAATCAGACTCAAAACTCTGGCCATTGTCACTTACCGAAAATTTCGAACCACAAACCTCTGACCATTTCTAAGAGCTGCATTGTTCAACAGGATCCTCAAATTAAACAGCATCTTCTTTTGCTAGTGGAAAGGACGATTCTATGCACCTGAAAATGCTTCACCAAAGTAGTCAGTGGGGTCCACACAAAAGCTAAGAATGCTTTTGATTGCAGCGAGAGAGCAAAGGTAATATTATCCTTCAACTACCTTATCAAATCCCTCTGTTTAGAGATACTGCAGGGCAGAGTTCAGGGGTATTTGAACTTTAAGCCAAGCTTCACCACCACTGTGGGGTTGTTGTTGTTTTTTAGAAAAAATCCTGACTCTTTTGGTGCCCAGACTCCTCATTTTTATAATATATTTATGCTGTCACATACTTATACAAAATCAATTGACAACTCACTGAGCATGTAATATATGCAAGGCACTGCAGTGCTAGCTGGTGTGAAGGCACATATAAATAACTCATTCAGAAAAATGTGAATTGGCAGTGCCAAAAGCCAGAGGTAGACATGACAGCCCTCAATATTTGCAGTGATATCATCTTCCTATCTCTAATCCCAAGCCTTTGCACAAAAACAAAGAAGTACAGGAAGAAGTGCCCTGGAAGCTTTTAGTTTTAACTTTTTATTTTATTTTTTTTCATGGCAAGAAGCTGGAGATCCCATTGTGTCTTGCACATAGTAGGTCTTCAATAAATCAGTAGATGACTATTAATTATAGCAGGAACTCAGAATCAGTAGAAGTGGGGAGGTTAGTTCCATATGCTTCTCCTCTCCGGGTCACTAAGGGGCCATCCAAAGCTTCACATTAATTCATCCACCTACACTTACAAATTGGATGTTTTCAAAATCTATTCTGTGTTAGATACTTGTTTAGGCTAGAATTTCAGAGGATGAAGACGATCTCACCTTTGCAGAATTTACAGTCAATTAGGGTGTTAAGATTTGTAACTAAATAGCAATAACATAAGCCCATAGAAGAGGTCCAGAGGAAGTGCTACCACATCATAGGAAAGGGGAAATGCTCTAAGCTGGAAAGGGAAGGAGCCAGGGGAAGAGGGAAAGGGGTGGGGGCTGCCTCTTCTGGTCAATTTATTAAACTTTAGCAAACTCAGGTAAGCACTTGCTAGAAGTATATGTAATACAAGAAAAATATTATTTAAAAACCAACTATGGCCACTTCAAGGGCAGGGATGGTTGTGATGTCATAATTAATATCGTCAGGGAAATAAATCCGGACAAGATTCCCTTCTACTTACAGAGACTGGTGTGGGATAAAGAGCAAGAAAGACCAAATTTTCCAAACCTTTGCCAAATCTTTTGCTCTGGAAGAATAGTTCAGGCAGTGGCAAATGTTTGCAAAGGCATGGAGGTAAGAAGTTATACAGTGAATGCTCCAAGTAAGAGCACAGATGGATATTTTGTTTGAAAAGACCATTAAGCATTGTTTAAGAGGCGAAATTGGCCAGTTGTTGGATAGGATTCAGAGAACGAAATTAGTCTATGTAATACAGGGAAGGAAACTGAATGTTTGCAAGGAGACTGAGGGAGAAGTCAAACTGCATGCCAATGTAAAGTCCATATAGTCAGTCAACTGTGCTACCTGCACAGACAACTCATATGAGCAATGATGTTTGGGGAAAAATCAAAAAGTGTCTGCAGTGCTGTGGTAGAGAATGTGGGCAACACTTCTGAGATGTCAAAGCAATACACAAACCCTCATAATTCTATGAAGGTAGGCACTCAGCCCACCAGAAGGATTCAAAATAAAACCTAAACCACCCATAACCCTCAGAGATATTGGAAGAGAAGAGCTACCTCACAAGTGGGATGAGGTTAAAGGCAATTTCACTGAATCTCAAAACACATCTCAACTGAAATCTTCATCACATGCGGAAAAAACACCTTATAGCAGTGGTTCTCAACCTTGGCTGCACATTAGAATCACCTAGGAATCTTTTTTAAATCCTGATTTCTGGGCCTCATCCTCTGGAAATTCTGTTTCTTTGTGATAGGGCGGGGCCACAACATGAGTAACAAAGAAACAGAATTTCCGGAGGATGAGGCCCAGAAATCAGGATTTTAAAAAGATTCCCAGGTGATTCTAATGTGCAGCCAAGGTTGAGAACCACTGCCTTATAGGGTTTATCACTCATCCTCTTGTTCCACAATTCCTCTAATTCCTCTTCAGCTGCTTGGTTTGGCTCCCTACAGAGTTCCCTTTGTCCACCCAGCCCTCCATTTACTCACATTTCTCTGCTGCAAACAACAATTATGTAACCACGATAGGCCAGGTCTCTATGATGGGTGGGCTCTAAGGGATATAGTGATAAATAGGAGTAATGAGTCCCTTCCCACGTGGAGCTCACCATTTGAAATGACTCCACAGCACAACTTCTGTATGTGTCCTCTGACCCCATACATTCTAACCAAGGTGTAGGGTCTTGTTCCTGCTCCCTTGCTTCAGGCCCCATGGGACCTCCAGCTTGACTTGCTCCTCATCCAGCTTCCAGCATCAGGAGTAGGAGTAGGGGTTAGATGGAGTTCTTGGAGAAGGTGGCACTAATCCTTGATGTACTGGGAAGAATTAGAAAATTGTCAAACTAGAGGGACCAACAAAGGGATATTACAGCAAAGGAAGGAACTTGAGAATAGATCCAGAGGAAGGAACAAATAGGGTGTGTGGAGTAGCAACAAATGATTCATTGACCGTTT
Source organism: Myotis brandtii (assembly GCF_000412655.1). Taxonomy (NCBI): domain Eukaryota; kingdom Metazoa; phylum Chordata; class Mammalia; order Chiroptera; family Vespertilionidae; genus Myotis; species Myotis brandtii. Next base: position 211,725 of record NW_005370552.1, on the reverse strand, counting down.
AAATGAAGCCATGCCATCACCAAGTAAATTATTTTTTAAAAAAACAACACACACACACACACACACACACAAAAAAAAAACCAGAAAACCATGAGTGTCTATGTCTTATTCATATCCCCTTTGCATTGTCTTCCCCTACATACCTTCCACGTCTTATGCAAGCGACCACAGCGCTATCTATCTACCTGAGGATAAACTCCCCATACTTCTCACCCTTGTGTGGGCAACCATAAGGCATGTTTTACTCACTCTCCCAAAAATCTTCAGTGGAACTGAACCTCAATTGCCCACAGTAGAAACCTGCTCATCAATGTGCCCTGTATTGCCCTAGCTGGCTTGGCTCAGTGGATAGAGTGTTGGCCTGCGGACTGAAAGGGCCCAGGTTTGATTCCGGTCAGGGCACATGCCTGGGTTGTGGGCTTGATCCCCAGTGTGGGGCGTGCAGGAGGCAGCCAACCAATGATCCTCTCTCATCATTGATGTTTCTATCTCTCTTTCTCCCTCTCCCTTCCTCTTTGAAATCAATAAAAATATATTTTTAAAAATGTGCCCTGTATTAGTTGTCTTTCCTTCATAGTGTCACTTCCCTCACTCCCCTACCAGTGCTTCTTTGGATTATCTTCCCAATAAACCACTTGAACTCAAATCCCTTGATCAATATATGCTTCTGTGGGAACTCAATCTTTGCCCAGGTCTACCTTCTCAACATTTTTTCAATGCTATGCTTCTTGTTCTCTCCTCTTAGGCCCTCTTATCTCTGATTTGGTGCCTGGAATTTCAGTGTCAACATCTTTGTTCCCTTATCATAAGGAACCCTCACTGTCAGATTTAGTCCTGGTTACTGTGCAACTGGTGGTGTACTGATAAATGTTTAATAACCAGCTCTTCAAAAAGGAAAAAGGCTTTGATTTGCAGCATTGACTGATTTGTCTTGTGTAAAAGTTCCTACTATGCCATGGTCAGCTTTAAGCTACTGTAGCAACATCACTGAACACAGAGTTGGGAAGAGAGGTGTAAGACTGGCTCTTGCAAGCCATTGTGAGCTGGCTCTAGTACATCACTGACTAAAACCTCCATCCAGAAAGGAGGATTTTCTCAAGATTCGAAAGGAATAGTGGAGTCAGATTGTTGAGGGCCTTAGAAAGCCATATTATGGAGTTACAAATTTAATCTATAGTCAAAGAAATATTAATAAAGTTTTAGGGGCAGACAAGGATATGTCATTATCTGCATTGTGTTTTCAAAACACTAAGAGCACCATTGTGTAAGAAGTACAGTGTGGAGAAAATGGAGACAAAGAGATGGAAGATACTATATTATAAGGGCCTGAGCATATATTGATGCTGTGGAAATAGAAAGCAGGGGATGGATACAAGAGAGATTTAGGGATTAGAATTCACCTATCAGAACAGTTGATTGGATGTTGAAGGAAGGGAGATGGAAAAGTTAATGAGACTCCAGGATTTTAAGTTTGTGCTATCACATTTGAGTCTAAAATTCCAAATAGCCAAGTTGGGGGATAAAAACAATGTGAGTGTCCTGACATATAAAGCTTGTGAGCATCATTATAGACTTGCAATATTTCTTTGAAATTGCTACTGTGTCTCCCTAGTGAAATCTAAGCACTGAAGAGGGAATCAATGTGATGTAAAGGAAAGAATTATGAGAAGGATGTTTGAAGGTCTAATGTGACCTATGGCTGGGTCACTAACTGATAGTCAATTTGTCTAAGTCACTTGACTCCTCTAAGAGCCTCAGAGTCCTCATCTCTTCATCTAAAGATTTTATAGATGAGCTATTACACTGCTTGGGAAACTTTAACATGCTCACCAAACATGAAGTACAGTGTCTAAAAGCCTCAACATGGATATTGTCAAAGATCTATCGCCAATCTGAGCTCTGTACAAATAAGACATACTAGTATTGTTACTGTAGTGAGAAGCTCTGTTTATCTCAGAATGTTGCTAATTACATAAGTACTTTTTATAGCTGCCTGTCTGGAGTCTTTAAGACCCTGAGAAATCAAAGCATTTACACTTTAGTTACAAGCTCTGTGAGATTGTTGCTGGTGATCTATCTTCCACTGGATATGAACAGGGAAGCACATATTCCTGTCTGAGACCAGTAGCCATACTGTAATCATGAAGAGAAGCAGCCTTAGAATGAAGCTGTGATTTGACAGAGTGGAAGAAGGAAGAAACCTTGGTCATTTATTACATCATTTAGTTGCAAAATAAACCAACCTCATGACTCTCCTAACCACTGGACACCTTGTTATATAAAATAATAAATGTCCTTTTCCTTTAAGTCACTCTGAATTGGGGTTTTTGTTACTTGCAACCAAATACATGCTGATACATAATTTAGCTTAGGTTCTTGAAGGTTTATTTCTCATGTAACAACAGATAGAAAATGATGTCCTTCAAAGATGTGGTTCTAGTTCAAAACCTATCATTTATTCATTGAATGACATTGGGCAAGTCAGTTTCCTTATCTGTAAATGGAAACAATATTCTCATTATCTCCTTTTAAAATATATTTTGGTTAGATTAATATACTTAATATGTTTTGTTGTTTTTAATTTTTAGGCTGGATTATATGGTAAGTATATGTATACCTTTAGAAGAAATAGCCAAAATATTTTCCAGAGTGGCTATATTATTTTATAGTTCTCTCAGGAATGCATGAGGGCTCTAATTGCTCTGAATCCTTGTCAGCACTTGGAATTATTAATGTTTTTCATATAGGTATGTAGTAGTTTTTAGTTGTGGTTTTAGTTTGTATTTTCTTAAAGGCTAACAATTTTAAGCATCTTTCTCTGTGTTTATATGCCATCCATATATCCTCTTTGGTGAAGTGTCTGTTAAATCATTTGCCAAATTAATTTTTTTAATTTTTAGGCCTAATCAAATTCTTTTTTTATTTTAAATCTTTATTGTTGAGAATATTACAGATGTCCCTCTTTTTTCCCCCACTGTCCCCCTCTACCCAGTTTCTGCCCCACCCTGAGCCTTCACCACCCTATTGTCTGTGTCCATAGGTAATGCATATATGCATATATGTTCTTTGGTAATCTCTTTCCATCCCCTAACCCCCCTTACCTCTGAGATTCGTCAGTCTGTTCCATGTTTCCATGCCTCTGGTTCTATTTTATTCATTAGTTTATTTTTTCATTAGATTTCTTGTTCATTTATTTTGATTTTTTGATTCAATTGTTGATAGATATGTATTTATTGCCACTTTATTGTTCATAATTTTTATCTATTTCTTAAAGAATACCCTTCAAAATTTCATGTATTACTGGTTTGGTGGCGATGAACTCCTTTTGCTTTTTCTTGTCTGTGAAGCTCTTTATCTGACCTTCCATTCTAAATGAGAGCTTTGCTGGGTAGAGTAATCTTGGACCTTTAATTCTAAATGATAACTTTGGTGGGTAGGGTAATCTTGGTTGTAGGTCCTTGCTATTCACCACTTTAAATATTTTTTGCCACTCCCTTCTGGCCTGCAAAGAGAAATCAGCTGACAATCCAATGGACGCCTTTTAGGTAACTAACCGCTTTTCTCTTCCTGCTTTTAAAATTCTCTTTTTATCTTTAACCCTCAGCATTTTAATTATGATGTGTCTTGTGTGGGCTTCTTTGGCTTCCTCTTATTTGGGACTCTCTGGGCTTCCTGGACTTGTCAGTCTATTTCTTTCACCAGGTAGGAGACGTTTTCTGTCATTATTTCTTCAAATAGGTTTTCAATATCTTGCTGTCTCTCTTCTCCTTCTGGCACCCCCACAATACAAATGTTGGTATGCTTGAAGTTGTCCCAGAGGCTCCTTACACTATCTTCATATACTAGTATTTGAATTCTTTTTTCCTTTTGCTCTTCTGATTGGGTGTTTTTTACTTCCTCATATTCCAAATAGCTGATTTGATTCTTGGCATCGTCTACTCTACTGTTGAATCCTTGTAAATTATTCTTTATTTCAGTTAGTGTATGCTTAATTTCTGACTGGTCCTTTTTCATGTCTTTGACATTCTCACTAAGATCCTTCAAAGTCTCACTAAGTCCCTTGACACTCTCATTAATTCTCTTGAAGCTCTCATTAAGTCCCTTGAAGCTCTCATTAAGATCTTGAGTAACCTTATAACCGTTGTTTTGAACTCTTTAACCTGCAGTTTGCTTGCTTCCATATCTTTCATTTGTGACATGTTTCTTTGTCTCCACATTTTGTCTGCTTCCCTGTGTTTGTTTCTATGTATTATGTAGAGCTGTTCTGTCTCCTGGAATTGGTAGAGTGGCCTTGTGTAGTAGGTGTCCTATAAGGCCCAGTGGCTCAGTCTCCCCAGTCACCTGAGCTGGGCACTCTAGGTGTACCCTTGTGTGGGCTGTGTGCACAGTCTTGTTGTAGTTGAGCCTTGATTGCTGATGGTGTCACCGGGAGGAACTGACCTGAAGTACAATTGGCTGTGAGGACCAACTGTGACTACAGTGGGAGAGCTGCTGTGCAGGAGATACCCATACAGAAAAAGGACTTGCTTCAATGGGGCTTTGGTGCTCACTGAGTCTGCCTCTTGAGTGTGTCACTTATGGATGTGTAGAATTGTAATCTGGTGTGGTCTGAAGCTGTCCACTGGGTGCACTGAAGCTGTCCACTGGGTGCTCTGGGGCCTCCTGGGAGGTGCAAAGTCAGCCACTGCCTGGGGCCACTGGTCAGGTGCTACAGAATGGCTGCTACTTGTACAGGGCTTAGAAGTACCCAGGTGAGGACAATCTTTGAAGCAAGGCAGGCTGGTGCTAGTGCTGGATCTTGGGCCTCTTACTGATAGGTACGGGGCACACTGGTGCTAGCTGCTGCTTGTTTGAGAGATTTCATGAAAATCTGAAGCCTGAGACAGGACAGGTCATTCATATGGAAAAACAGCTGCAAACAGCTTGGGCAGGGCTGAAAATTGGATGGGGTGGGGTCTCAGGGAATCACCAGGCTGAAGCAAACAGTGTGGGCCATGATGATGGAAACTCAGCTATGGCTGCAAGTCAGCTCTGCAATGGAGGAGGTCCCAGCACAGGAACAATGACCCCTGTGAGCATCCCTGTCTGCAAGAAAGCTGCCCCCATGTTCTTGCCCTGATACCAGACAGTTCAGTTCCTCCCCATATGTCCCTGGATTCCCCCAAAGCCACTGCCTAGTGCTGGAGCTCAGAGGAAGCAATACCATGTAAGTTCATGTGCGGGCCCTTTAAGAGGAACACCTGGGATTCCACCGGCCCCTGTGTCACTTAGCCACAATCCCCACTGGTTTTTACAGCCTGAAGTTATAGGGACTTCTCTTCCCAGCTCTGGAACCCTGGGCTTGGGGTGTGGTGTGTGGCTGGGACCCCTTGTTTCTCATGGGAGGCCTTGGAGATATCCCTCCTGATTAAAAAACGCCACATGTGGGTGTCAGATCAGCCCATTCAGTACCTCCCATCTCCTAGCAGTCTCAGTGTGCTTTCTTCTTTACTTCTCTAGTTGTAGGACTTCCATTCAGCCAGCTTTCAGGTGGTTCTGAATGATGGTTGTTCTGTATTTTAGTTGTAATTTTGATGTGGTTGTGGGAGGTGGCTCATACTGGCATTTACCTATGCTGCCATCTTGGTTCTCCCAAATTTACTTTTTAATTGAGCTTTTTATTTCTTACTAGAGGCCCGATGCACGAAGATTTGTGCAAGAATGGGCCTTCCTTCCCCTGGCTGCCGGCACCACCTTCCCATGCTGCCCAGAGGCCCAGAGCGGCTGGGGTGGTGCAAATGCCTGCATCGTCACCATGGCAATGCAAGTGTCCCACCCCGCCCCACCCCCGGCCACTTGGCGCCTGCATATGCAAATTGACCCACCATCTTTGTTGGGTTAATTTGAATACTCACTCCTGATTGGCTGGTGGGGCGTCACAAAGGTGCGGTCAATTTGCATCTTTCTCTTTTATTAGTGTAGACTGTTTAATTTTGAGAGTTCTTTATATGTTCTAGACAAAATACCATTGTTATATATGTATTTTTGCAAATATTTTCTCCCAGTCTGTAGCTTGCCTTTTCATTTACTTGGTAGTGTCCTTTGCAGAGCAAAAGTTTTAAATTTTGATCACATTCAATTTACCACTCTTTCGTTTTATGAATTAAAATGCTGATGCTATATCTATGAACTCTTTGCCTAACCAAGATCACAAAGATTTTCTGCTATGTCTTCTGAAAGTTTTATAGCCTTACAGTTCCATCTAGATCAGCCATGGGCAAACTACGGCCCGCGGGCCGGATCCAGCCCATTTGAAATGAATAAAACTAAAAAAAAAAAAAGACCGTACCCTTTTATGTAATGATGTTTACTTTGAATTTATATTAGTTCACACAAACACTCCATCCATGCTTTTGTTCCGGCCCTCTGGTCCAGTTTAAGAACCCATTGTGGCCCTCGAGTCAAAAAGTTTGCCCACCCCTGATCTAGATCTATGATCCATATTGAGTTAAATTTGCTCAAAGTATAGTTTCAGGTTGAGATTTTTTTTTTTTTGGTGGTGGTGGCATATGATATCTAATTTCTCTTTGCTTAAGAGCCCTTTATGTCCTAGGTCATATACAACTTGTTGAAGAATCCACAAAAATCCTTTTGTGTTAATGTTTCTGGAACTCTTCAGAAACTGTAAACCTGTGTCCAATTGTAAGATTGTATTATTATATGGCATGGCTCTTCACAGAAAGTGGCAAAAGGAAATAAACTAGAATTATGAGAGTGAAGTAAATCCCCACTTGTATATATGTTACCCACAGAGCTCCAACTTTATAGACAATCTTAAATTTAATTTTTAATTAACAGATGATAATGGGGCTTTGTCAAAATATTGATTTATGGTGTTTTCTTGCTACACCACTGCTAAGTATTTGTTTAAACATTCCAGCCTTAAGGGATATTGTGAAATTGGTGAAGATTATCTCTGATCCTCTTTTCCTACCATACCCTTTCAAATGAGACATGTAAAGAAGGTAAACAAGGTCCTACATGAAGAGCAAAATTATGAATTAGAGCATGAAATGCTGATCATCAAATTCAAGTGCAATTTCTCTTCTCTCTTGTCATATAAACCACATGTTGTTGAAGTAACTCTTCTGTTAATCATTTACTCTGGCAGTTGTTTATGTTAAGCAGAGTCTAGAATTTTTCAGAGCTTTGATAGGGATAAAAATCTCGAGTTTTCATACGTGGTGCTTTTTACTTTGTGATCTGGTAAATTTTGGCATTAGAAGACAAGACTAGTAAATACACACTTTATGAAGTAGGGAAGTATAAATAAATATGGTTAATGATCTAACAACCTTTGTGTCAGAGGCAGATGAGGTTCAAAAAGTGAGGTTATCGTTCATGGGTGCCCTTTTATTTACGCAAGCTCCAGCCTAGAATCCTAGAGACATCTCTTCCCCCATAGGCTGATTCCAATTCCTCCCCTGGGAAGCACAGAGATCAAGCTGTGCATAAAGGTTATCAGGCATTAAGCAAACAGGGAACTCACAGAGGTTCAAAGTTCACCAGTGTTTCAATAATCATCCCTGATGCTTCTTAGGATTGCCAGATAACTAGAATCTGAATGATGTGGGGGAACCTGTGAGGCTATTGGCATTGCTTCCTACTGCCCAGGGCTTGTCTAGAAGCACTGTCCCAATGATCATTTTCATGACAATATTCTACCTTTGAGCACAGTACACATATTCTAGATGTCCTTAAAATCACTACTTGGTGAATGCCTCCCCTGCCCATTTCTAATTCTTAAAGAAACCTACAATCATCTTTGTGGTTGGTGCCTCTATCCAGATAATACTTGGGAAGTCCTCTGAGCTGATCATGATTGCTTTATTAGGCAACATCTGCTAAAGCAAGGATTCTTCCTACATTTTAAACTACTAGCTAAACACAACCTTCTTCTCTTAAGGCTTTCCACTGATAGCAAACAATTCTTTGGCCTGTAAAGATGGGACATACCCAGGGCCCAGAAGATAAACTGAGAATTATGTCCCCAAAACAAGAGAGAAACAAGCTCATTTTCCTAGAGCTTTGTTGACTATTTGGACCCTGTGTCATGGAGATTGGAACTCATAACATATTGATTTTATCCTCCAGAATTCTTCAACTAGAGTTCAGCATCTTTTCTTCCAGAAAAACAGAGTTAATGAATTCCCAGATCATCTTCAGTTGTTACCCAGTGTATTACCATTAAGGAATAAGCAAATCACCTAGAAGCCCTATAAGGAAAATTAATCCAAGGATTTGGGGGGTCAGTTAATTAAGGTTGAAGGCTTATTTATTTTGAGCAAATTCCTCAGTCTCTCTAAGCCTCAGTTTCCTCTGATGGCTTTTCTTATAGCAGCTTGTATCGCATGGCTTTGTTGTGAATATGAAATGTAATAATGAATACAGTATCTGGATCAATGTTCAATAAGTATTAGCTTTTCTTAGTTACTAGCATCAATACATATAGTGAGAGTCCCCATCTCCATCACAGTTTGTTGTCGGCTTATTATAGTCACTTTCCCAGAAATAAAAGTGTTGAGGTGCCCTGCTTTTTCTTTTTTTTTTACCATTGTCCTCTAAGCCAGCAATTTTCAACCTTTTTCATCTGATGGCACACATTAACTAATTACTAAAATTCTGCAGCACACCAAAAAATATATTTTTTGCCTATCTGACAAAAAAAAAAAAATAGGTATGATTTTGATTCATTCACACCAGATGGCTATTGTTGTGTTGACTGTTTTCTTTTTTGTTTGTTTGTTTCTTGGTTTGTTTGTTTTTTATAATCTAAGGGAAAAGAGGTCAGTACCCCTGACTAAATAGTCAGGTATTGCATGTTTTAAAAATTCTTGCGGGACATCATTGTGCCTCTTGAGGCACACCAATTGGAAATTGCTGCTCTAAACTAATCAAAAATAAGAGAAAAAAACAGAAAACAATGTTTCTCAATGAGGACCTTTAATGTTTTCTTCTCTCTTTTCTTTCTCCCCTAAATCCGTGGTTGGCAAACTGTGGCTCGCAAGCCACATGCGGCTCTTAGGCCTCTTGAGTTTGGCTCTTCCTAAGCCTTAGGAGTACCCTAATTAAGTTAATAACAATGTACCTACCTATATAGTTTAAGTTTAAAAAATTTGGCTCTCAAAAGAAATTTCAATCGTTGTACTGTTGATATTTGGCTCTGTTGACTAATGAGTTTGCCGACCACTGCCCTAAATGATGGGAAAACCAGGGACTTTGTTCTCCCGCAGTACTTCAACTGCCTAACTTTCAAAGTTTCTAATATTTTATTGTCTGCTACTATTTTCCTTCTATAACCCTGGCATGCTAAGCAACCTATCCCATTTGAGATGGAAGTGAGATAAAATAATTAATGATTGCTAAGTGCTTTGAAAATACAAAGGACTCTATAAATGCCATGGGTCATTACTGCCTTCCAGTATATGAAACAGTATAATAAAAATGGATCATAAAATCTCTTTACTACCATAGCTACTACTCTTTTTGCCAGTTAAAATCTATAGTTGAGCCTGTTGGTTCAAAGCAATGAGGGGCATGAAAACAATTCAGTCATTTTCTAAAGTAGGTGTCCCTGATCAATTGACTCTGGAGACATCAGCAATATATTTTGCAAAGTTTATGTGAGAATAATGCCTCATGATCACCTTCCGTTTCTAATAACATCACTGACTCTTCCCCCACCCATAAGTGCTTTTTCTGCAATAAATGTGCTACTCATATCTCTTCTACACATATTAGTTAATTTATATCACTACCAGTGTTTGTTTTTATGCACCATGCATCATAGCAGTAGGGCACTGGATAGAGAGGATAAATAATACAGGTAATTTTGGTTAGATAGGGGGCAAAGTGTAAATGATAATATTAAGTAGTTTAGAAAAAAACTGATCAACTTAAAGTAAAAGCTTTTGCTATATTTCCTATTATAATTGCAAATGGGACAGCATTTTAAACTTTCCAGGTATAGCTGCCATATCTAGAAGCCCACCTATGTCTTTGTGTTTGGGGAAGCCTGAGGGTGTTAGTAAGATTCTAAAAATGATTAAGATATATGAAGGGATGCAAAGAATTAGTTTTCCATTAGAGGTTCTGAACATATTTACAACCCAGAATTTTTTGTTGCTTTGAAACCAAACTCATATAAAAGTGTTTAAAATTTTTGAAACTGACCACAATTTTGAGAACATTGTGTGATATTTTTTTCGTCCTGACACTGCACTCTGATTTGAGAAACTAATGTTAGCACCTGAGACTATTCCTTAACTTTATTAAGTGAGTATAATTAAGAGTTATTTGCATTCAATTATTTGCTTATCTGCTTCTTTGATTGTGCTTTCTCTTTTCATCAATGCCAATTTTGGCTTCATTTAATCAAAGTGGTGAAATAATTAGATAGATAAGAGAGTTAAAGTAAAACTGATACACCAAACTTTGATAAGACCCTAAGGCCTCCTGAAATATTAACTTCCTTTATCACTGTTCTTCCTAAGGCTCACCTTGCATTTTAACTGTGGGGGATGATTACTGAGAAAGTTATTAAAGTCAACATGTGCTGGGGCTGACCGGCAGACCCTGAATAATGGATGAATGATTACTCTGACATATGTTTCTGTGAAAGAGAGGCTAAGGGGCTGTTTTGCTTTAGAAGCAAACAGCCCTGTTCGCCTGCCTCGTTAGGTTTTTATTGTCACAACAGCTTGAACTAAAATCAACCTCTAGACACAATCAGCAGGGTAAGTATGCTTGAGAAAGCACATGCTTCTACAAGGTCGGGTCTTTAAAGACTAAGCATAGAGATTCTAGCAAAACACCTGGGGTTTGTACTAATTTGGAAAAGTCAAGGCAGTGTCTGCCACCTTCAACAAGGTCCCCCTAAAGACCCTTGACCTCAGACTTTCCAACCAAGTCCCATACTTCCCCACAAACATGTACTGTCAAAAGGCAAATGAGGTTAAAATGCTTCAATATCTAATATTATAGGAGGAACTCCACAACTATGACTTACTGACATATGTAGAAGTTTTATATACAATGAGAAACTGGGTCAAAATAATCATTTAAAAGTGTTCACTAGATAAAAGGAAAGATCTTACACTATGCATTTATTAAACTTTTAATGTAAGCATAGTACCTTCTTTACTAGATTTTTGAGAGGTCTGAGATCATATAGTGTTAGCCATAGATTGACCCTGAGTATCTTAGTCCAACCCTCTACTCCAGAGGACCAGGGAAATACAGTGACTTTCTCAAAATAAGGTGGGGAGGGAGAAAGAGAGAGAGAAAGCAAGTGAGAGGGTGAGAAATAGAAAAAGCCTTCTGGACTCCTAGTGAAAATTCTTTCCATTACTTATTGACAGAAAATGAGAGGTTTTCATTGCTCAGCATCCAAAACTCCCTCCAGTTCTCATTGTGTGAGTCTTGGTGTAGCATCTTAGTATAACAATCTTCCCTCCCACTGTTCACCCCCTGCAATGCTAGGTCATGGCCACATGATCCGGCACATGCTCTCACCTGGGGCTTTGAATCTTGAAGGACTAAAGAAAAAAAGCCAGTGAGATGATATTCACAAGGCTATGATCTCCCAGCATTTCTGGCTGTGTTGAGTTGCTAGAACACTCTTGTCAATTTAAGTTCCTTGATGATTTGCCACTAAATCCATTTTTCCCTGAAGAACTCTGATTCGCCACAAAGTGAGCTGCAGGCAACTGACCTTCATGGAAAAGTGATAAAACCAGGATTGGTTGACATTAAAACTCCCCTCTTAGAAATACAGTGGCAAAAAAGCTGATTAAACAATTGCTTGTAGTCACCTGGAATGCTGATTGAGAATATGATTTAAGGAGAGTCATGTGAAAGGCATGAAGAGTTCAAGGACAACCAATGAGGTGGCTGCTTCTTGTAATGAACAGCTTAATGGTGAAAAAAGTCATCTACCTCAGCAGATCTGAGATGGTCAAAGATAAACTCAAACTTGAGTTTCATCCTGTGTGCTGATCTATAATAATAATAATAAAAGCGTAATATGCTAATTAGACTGGACATCCTTCCGGATGAAGCTGGGGCTGCGAGGGAAGCCCAGGTCCTGGGTGCCAGAGGGAAGCCGGTGCCGGCAGCCAGGGGAAGGAAGGCCTACTCTTGCATGAATTTCGTGCATTGGGCCTGTAGTGAATTATAATATCAGTGATATTCGCATCCCTGACAGGTTTCTTATGTGCATATTGTGGCATTATATGAGTTAGACTGAAAGCTGGAAATTTGACCTGGCAATATATGAGAGGATTCAGAGGATCCTAAGAATTCTGAACCCTTAACTCTCATTGAATCTCACTTGACAGCTCAAGAAATCTCTCCTAGCTTGTCTGATGAAATTATTCTTCCCTTGGTTAAAGATACTTTTACCTGAGGGAGTTACCTTGAAAGATGAAGCCAGTTCTCTTCATGATATTCTCCCCCACCAATTCCCAAGATTGTCAGATTTCCACATAACCCTATAAGGGGGTAAACAATGACAAAGTCAAAACCCAGAGAAGGCCAAAGTACCCCTGGACTTCTAGTTTATATTGGCAAAAACTCTGAGATGTGTGTATGAGAATAGAGTATAAGGATACTTGATCAAGGATGAGAAGTGTAATTTTGGATTGGTCTGTTTCCAACAGTTCAAGATTCACTGCAGATTGAACAGCTATACTGACTCTGATACGTGAAGAAGGGAAATGCTACAAGTGGACAAAACTTTAAGCAGTACACTTCACTGGCATTTTACCAGGAGAGAGAGAAGCCTTGAAGTATGGATCTATATCAAGGCATGAGCAATGGTTAGTGGGTTAGCCAGGTGATTAGGGACATAGAATGTACAAGATTAAAGACTGGGGGCAAACTTCATAATACTAAAGGGATCAATACAACAAGAAGATATAACCCTGGTAAACATATATGCACCCAATGCAGGAGCACCCAAATTCATAAAAAAACTCCTGGAAGATATCAAAGGAGAGATCAACAACAATACAATCATAGTAGGGGACTTTAATACACCACTGACACCACTGGATAAGCCCGCTAGACAAACAATCAGCAAAGAAACAGCAATCCTAAATGACTCACTAGATCAGATGGACTTAATTGACATCTTCAGAACACTTCACCCCAAAGCCATGGAATATACATTCCTCTCAGGTGCTCATGGGACATATTCAAAAATAGACCACATATTGGGTCACAAGCAAAGTCTCCACAAATTCAAGAAGATTGAAATCATAAAAAGCTTCTTCTCAGACCACGATGGCATAATGTTAGAAATAAACTACAATAAAAACAACCCAAAATACTCAAACACTTGGAAGCTGAATAGCATGTTATTAAATATTGATTGGGTTACCAATGACATCAAAGAAGAAATTAAAAACATCCTGGACACTAATGACAATGAAAACACAACAATCCAAAACCTATGGGACACAATGAAAGCAGTCCTGAGAGGGAAGTTTATAGCTCTACAGGCCTACCTCAAAAAACAAGAAAAAATGGTAGTAAATCATCTAACTCTACAACTCAAAGAATTAGAAAGAGAGCAACAAGAAAACCCCAGAGTGAGCAGAAGGAAGGAGATAATAAAGATTAGAGCAGAAATAAATGACATAGAGACCAAAAAAACAATACAGAAAATCAATGAAACCAAGAGCTGGTTCTTTGAAAGGATAAACAAGATCGACAAACCTCTAGCCAGGCTCACCAAGAAGCAAAGAGAGAGGACCCAAATAAACCAAATCAGAAACGATAGAGGCGAAATAACAACAGACCCCACAGAAATACAAATGATTGTTAAACAATACTATGGACAGCTCTACTCCAACAAACTAGACAACCTGGAGGAAATGGACAAATTCCTAGGAAAATACAACATTCCAAAACTCAATCAGGAAGAATCTAAAAATCTCAATAGGCCAATAACTATGGAAGAAATTGAAGCAGTCATCAAAAAGCTCCCAGCAAACAAAAGCCCAGGACCAGATGGCTTCTCAGGGGAGTTTTACCAAACTTTCAAGGAAGAACTAAAACCTATCCTCCTCAGACTACTACAAAAAATTCAGGAGGAAGGAACACTTCCAAGCTCATTCTATGAAGCCAGCATCACCCTAATACCAAAACCAGGTAAAGACAACACAATGAAAGAGAATTACAGGCCAATATCCCTCATGAACATAGATGCCAAAATCCTCAACAAAATCTTAGCAAATCGGATCCAACAGTACATCAGAAGGATCATACACCATGACCAAGTAGGATTTATCCCAGGAATGCAAGGATGGTACAACATCCGTAAATCAATAAACGTAATACATCACATAAACAAATTGAAAGAAAAAAACCACATGGTCATATCAATTGATGCAGAAAAAGCATTCGACAAAATCCAACACCCATTTTTGATAAAAACTCTCAGCAAGGTGGGAATAGAAGGATCATACCTCAACATAATAAAAGCCATATATGACAGGCCCACAGCCAACATCATACTCAATGGACAAAAACTAACACCATTTCCCCTAAGAACAGGAACAAGACAAGGATGCCCACTCTCACCACTCCTGTTCAACATAGTACTGAAAGTATTAGCCATTGCAATTAGGCAAGAAGAAGAAATAAAAGGCATCCAAATTGGAAAAGAGGAAGTAAAACTGTCCTTATTTGCAGACGACATGATATTATACATACAAAACCCTAGAGACTCCATCAAAAAACTACTAGACTTAATACATGAATTTGGCAATGTAGCAGGATACAAAATTAACCCCAAGAAATCTGAGGCATTTCTATACACCAATAGTGAACTTTCAGAAAGAGAGATTATAAAAACAATCCCATTTACCATCGCACCAAAAAAATTAAGATACCTAGGAATAAACTTAACTAAAGAGGTAAAAGACCTCTACTCAGAAAACTACAGGACGTTGAAAAAAGAGATAGAGGAAGACATAAAGAGATGGAAGAACATACCATGTTCTTGGATTGGTAGAATCAACATCATTAAAATGTCCATACTACCCAAAGCAATCTATAAATTCAACGCACTTCCCATTAAAATACCAACAGCATATTTCACAGACCTAGAACGAACTCTCCAAAAATTCATCTGGAATAAAAAAAGACCCCGAATAGCTGCAGCAATCCTGAGAAAGAACAAAGTAGGTGGGATCTCAATGCCAGATATCAAGCTGTATTACAAAGCCACTGTTCTCAAAACTGCCTGGTACTGGCACAAGAACAGACATATAGATCAGTGGAATAGAATAGAGAGTCCAGAAATTAGCCCGAACCAATATGCTCAATTAATATTTGACAAAGGAGGCAAGAACATACAATGGAGCCAAGATAGTCTCTTCAATAAATGGTGTTGGGAAAATTGGACAGATATATGCAAGAAAATGAAACTAGACCACCAACTTACACCATACACAAGAATAAACTCAAAATGGATAAAGGACTTAAATGTACGACAGGAAACCATAAAAATTCTAGAAGAATCCAAAGGCAACAAAATCTCAGACATATGCCAAAGCAATTTCTTCACTGATACAGCTCCTAGGGCAGTTGAAACTAAAGAGAAAATGAACAAATGGGACTACATCAAAATAAAAAGCTTCTGCACAGCAAAAGAAACCATCAACAAAACAACAAGAAAACCCACTGCGTGGGAAAACATATTTGCCAACGTCATATCTGATAAGGGCCTAATCTCCAAAATTTATAGGGAACTCATACAACTTAACAAAAAGAAGATAAACAATCCAATCAAAAAATGGGCAAAGGATCTAAATAGACACCTTTCAAAAGAGGACATTCAGAAAGCCAAGAGACATATGAAAACATGCTCAAAGTCACTAATCATCCGAGAGATGCAAATCAAAACAACAATGAGGTACCATCTCACACCTGTCAGAATGGCTATCATCAACAAATCAACAAACGACAAGTGCTGGAGAGGATGTGGAGAAAAAGGAACACTTGTGCACTGCTGGTGGGAATGCAGACTGGTGCAGCCACTATGGAAGACAGTATGGAGTTTCCTCAAAAAACTGGAAATGGAACTCCCATTTGACCCTGTGATCCCACTTCTAGGAATATATCCCAAGAAACCAGAAACACCAATCAGAAAGGATATGTGCACCCATATGTTCATAGCAGCACAATTCACCATAGCTAAGATCTGGAAACAGCCTAAGTGCCCATCAGTAGATGAATGGATTAGAAAACTGTGGTACATCTACACGATGGAATACTATGCTGCTGTAAAAAAGAAGGAACTCTTACAATTTGCAACGGCATGGATGGAGCTGGAGAGCATTATGCTAAGTGAAATAAGCCAGTCAATGAAGGAAAAATACCACATGATCTCACTCATTCATGGATAATAAAGACCATTACAAACTTTTGAACAATAATAGATACAGAGGCAGAGCTGCCTCAAACTGATTGTCAAACTGCAGTGGGAAGGCCAGAGAGGGTTGGGGGGCAGAAGGGAGGGGAGTAAGAGATCAACCGAAGGACTTGTATGCATGCATATAAGCAAAACCAATGGACATAAGACACTGGGGGATAGGGGAGGAAAAAAAATAAACAAAAAATAAACAAGTGATGTTGAAAAAAAAAAGACTGGGGGCAAGAAGTTTTAAAAAAAATGTGAGTGAACCCAGAGAGTGAGATTATTGATCTCCCTTGTGAATGCACACAAAACGACACACCATGTGCAAGAACTCTTATATCTGTCTCATTTATTACTCTATTATAAAAATGCTACTCTACATTTTAGAAACATAAATATAGATGTTTCCTATATAAATAGCAACTGAAAAAACAACAACATTGTACTAATAGAAATACATATTCAATAAAGTTTAGGTATTAGCCTAGTAGGTGGGTGTTCTCTTGGATATATATATATATATATATATTCAGCATTTGAACCCCCAATTAGATTTGAGGGTCTAAGTCTGCTCTTTTGTATAAAAATCTAGAGAGATAAAGTGACCTTCCTAAGATCAGAAAATGGGGAAAGGAAGAAAATGAGTGAGGGAAGATAGAGAACTGAAAATAAAAAATAAATCTCTGTGCTCTTGTCTCATTTCAGATTAATAATGGAGATTTAAGAAGTCATCTGTTAATGCAGATTTGTCTTTTTTAGTAAAGACAGACAATTGCCTTGTTTTTTAAACTGTTTTTGTTAGTAACATAATATAATTTTCAAGTATACAACATTATAATTTGATATCCCTATGCTCTACTATGTGCTCAACACCAAAATCTAGTTTCCATTTATTACCATATATTTGACCTACCTTGTTTTTTTTTTAGCTCTTTCTTAATGTTTACAGATCCTCAAATGTGTGAGTCTTGAAAGCAGACAGCAGCGCAATTCCCACCAGGGAAGCCAAAGGAGGCAATACTCTCTGTCTCCACCTCTTGGAAAAGAATGTGAACTAGTAGGTGAACTAGCATCAACCAACTGGATATTCCCCCTACCTAAGGACTTTGCTCTCAACAATGTGACCAAAAGATTATGACACAATGAGATTAGAAGCATGGTGAAATTAGTGGCTGCATCCAGCAGTGGTGTCCTAGCCAGAATGCTCCTGCTGGGTAGCCTTCCTTGAATTTTGATTTTTTTTATGAGCCAGTATTTCCACTGATTCTGTACACTGCTGATAGTTTCAAGTGCTAGATAAGGAAAGCTGATTTGTATGGGATACTTCAAAGAGCTCTCATGTCTTTGAGCATGAGAATACTATTAATCTGGCTCCATCTACTTGCACCAAGTCTAACTGCAGGGCTGCCTCCAACATCATTATATGAGTACTACAGGCCTGGTGCACAAAAATTTGTGCACTTAGGGAGGGAGGGGGTCCCCTCAGCCTGGCCTGTGCCCTCTCGAAGTCTGGGACCCCTCGGGGGATGACCACCTGCTGGCTTAGACCTGCTCCCCGGGGGATTGGGCCTAAG
>NW_005370552.1:188628-191078 GCF_000412655.1 Myotis brandtii | reverse complement strand
CCCTTATGGGGCAAGACTTGCTTCAGTGGGGCTTTGGTGCTCTCTGAGTCTGCCCCCTGAGTGTGTCCCTTATGGATCTGAGGAGTTGTAATCTGGATGGTCCCACTCTGACCACTGGGTACACTGGCACTTGGATCTCTAAGGAGGTGCTAATTTAACCTCTGCCTGAGGCTACCCAGCAGAAGCTATGGAGAGATCTGCAGATTCCTCTTCTTTGTTTAGCGTTTGGAGGTGCCCAGATGAGGCCCAGCTGTGAAGCAATGCAAGCTGCTGTGGGGCCTTGGGCCTTCTTTTGGATATTCTGGGTCTCTCTGACCCAGCTGCAGTTTGTTAGGTAATTTTAGATTGTAAAGGGCCAGGTCATTCATATGCAAAAGCCTCTGTGCACAGCTTGAGTGGGGCGAGGTCTCAGGGAATCAACAGGGTGGAGCAAACAGCTATGGCTGATCCTCATTCCTGCCCTAAGAGGCCCCTTCGGGTCTCAGTGTCCCACAGTAATCGCTGCAAGCACCTTTGAGAGAAAGCTGCCCTCGAGTTCCGCCCACTGCCAGACAGTTCAGTTTCTCCCCATATGAGTCTGGGTCTCCAGAGACTAGCCCAGAACTGGAGTTCAGAGCGGGAGCATGTGTCTCGCTCCCGATTGAAAAGGACAACCACGTCCTCAGTTGCTAGCCCTTTCCTCGTGCACCTCCGTACATCTGCACTTTACTTCCGCACCTCCTCTGAGTCTCAGTGTGCTTTTCTCTTTCCTTCTAGTTGTAGAATTTCCACTCAGCCAGCCTTCCTGTGGTTGTGGATGATGTCTGTTTTGTCTTTTAGTTGTATTTTTGAAGTGGTTGTGCGAGACAGCAATTTCCGGTGTTTACCTATGCTGCCATCTTGGTTTCTCCAGTAATACAGTTTTTAAAACACAGACCATAAAACAAATAGTGGAAACTAAAATTATAAGGGAAAGTAATATGTAAAGAGCTTACTGAAAGCCAGGCACGATAGATTTTGTACACATCATCTCATTTAAACCACACAATCCTACAAAGAGTTATTATCCTGATTTAACAGATGAGAAATCAGAGGCAAAGTGTAAGCAACTTGCCCAGATTAATCAGGTAATAAGTGGTAAAGCTAGAATTCAAAACCCCAAGCCTATTTTCTAAATTGAGATGTGCATTCCCCAGGGGATGCTCAAGACATCCATCTTGGTGGAGCCAACCAAATATTAGAACTTTTTGTTATGTTTATTTTTTATTTCATCATTTTTAATCTTTTTGTATATGTTTTAGAATTTAAACATAATATATTAGTACAGCAGTATATGCATACAAATACATAAATGTATTGCATCTGTGGGTAGCTTTCCTTGATCTCTGCCTTTATTTTTTCTGAGCCTCATTCCTCAGTCTTCTCACTGATTCTGTGTACCAGCTGATAGCCTCAAGTACTAGAGATATCTACCCAGGAAGGCTGGTTTCATGGGCTACATCAATGCACTCTCATGTCTTCTGGCTTCTGGTTGATTATGAATGAGGATGTGTAATCTAAAAAGCTTGAAGCCCCTGCCCTGTGCTCTTTTAAGAGGCATTATAGTGCAGTTCTTAGGAGCTGGGATTCTGGAACTAGATTTTATGTGCTCGAACCTCAGCACTACTACATTTTAGCTGAGAGACCCTGGGTAACTTAACTTCTCGGTACCTGTTTTCTCTTCTGTAATATGCAAATTTAAATAATTAAATAAATAGATGGTTTAGACCATTTTGTGGTGCATAATATGAGTAAAATTATTTCACCCATTATCATCACATTATATGATCCTTCAAAATAGTCATTCAGGAATTACATGGTCATACAACTATTACCATAGATCCCTCACAACTCTTCTTTTTTAAATTTATTATTTATTAAAGCACTAGAGGCCCAGTGCACAAAA
Organism: Myotis brandtii; assembly: GCF_000412655.1. Taxonomy (NCBI): domain Eukaryota; kingdom Metazoa; phylum Chordata; class Mammalia; order Chiroptera; family Vespertilionidae; genus Myotis; species Myotis brandtii. Next base: position 189,154 of record NW_005370552.1, on the reverse strand, counting down.
TTAATGCACCCTGGGGGGTGGGCCTCTCGCAGTCTGGGAGCCCTTGGGGGATGTCTGACTGCTGGCTTAGGCCTGCTTCCCATGGAGAGTGGGCCTAAGCCAGCAATTGGACATCCTTAGTGCTGCCATGGAGGCGGGAGAGGCTCCTGCCACCGCCACTGCTCTTGCCAGCCATAAGCCTGTTGAGCATCTGCCCTCTGGTGGTCAGTGCACATCATAGCAACCGGTTGTTCCGCCATTGGGTCTATTTGCATATTAGCCTTTTATTATATAGGATAGTTGACATACAATATTATATTAGTTTCAGGTGTACAACACAGTGATTTAACATTTATATACCTTAAAATGTGATCACCACAATAAGTCTAGTATCATCTGTTACTACACAAAGTTATTATAATACTATTGACTATTTTCTATATACTATACATTACATCCCCATGGGTTATTTATTTTATAACTTGGAAGTTTGTACCTCTTATTCCCTTCATCTTTGTCACCTACACCCCCCCCCCCCCCCCCACCC
>NW_005370552.1:181130-188535 GCF_000412655.1 Myotis brandtii | reverse complement strand
ATTTGGAATTTTCTCCTGAGTTAGAGTGTGAGCTACCTGAGATCATCAGATCAATTTTTTATAGCCACCCTTTATTTGTCACCTCAAATGATATTTTTCTTCTTGAAAATCTTTGATATGTTTCATCTATTTAAGTTTCAAATTATTCTTCAAAATAAATCTATTTTCTAAAATCTAGTACAAATGAAAAGATTACGGATCTTCACTTCTGTGACTTTTTACAAGAACAAACCCCAAGCTCTGAGCCTCTTTCAAAAAAGAGGCAAAGCACATTATCAGCAATTTCAGCAATGCTAGATCAAGTTACTGCCCAAAGAAGAGGAAATGTCTAAGTTATGTCTAGCAAAAATATGCTTATATTATTATAAAAATAACCATTTTATTAGAGCACTGTGTAATGTAAGGCATCCAATCATCAGTGTCAAATAAAACTAGGTTTGATTACTGGCTCAATATTTACTAATAGAAACACTTACAGATCATTAATATCTGTAAGGTGATTAAATATTTCCCTGATTGCAGGGTTGATGTGGGAGATGAGCTCAGTGAGTTGGAAACCCAGGTTATGCATGGTCTCATAGGCTATTGTTAGGACTTTGGATTTTGAGTCATCAGGGAAGCCATTGGAGGGTCTTGAAAAAAGGTAAGGTAGGCCATACCTTTAAAAGGATCATTCTGGCCGAAACTGGTTTGGCTCAGTGGATAGAGCATCGGCTTGCGGACTGAAAGGTCCCAGGTTCAATTCCGGTCAAGGGCATGTACCTGGGTTGCAGGCACATCCCCAGTAGGAGATGTGCAGGAGGCAGCTGATCGATGTTTCTCTCTCATCGATGTTTCTAACTCTCTCTCTCCCTTCCTCTCTGTAAAAAATCAATAAAATATATTTAATAAATAAGTAAATAAATAAAAGGATCATTCTGACTCCTAGGTTGTGCATACTGTTAGGGTGGAAACAGGAACACAAATTAAGAAGTGGTAGAAGTATCACATGATCTCACTTATATGTGGAATCTAATGAACAAAATAAGCTGACAAACAAAATAGATCCAGAGACATTGAAACATGCAACAGACTGAGGATCCTCAGAGAGAAGGGGTGAGGGGGTGAGGGGAAGAGGTCAACCAAAGAACTTATATGCATACTAGAGGCCCGGTACATGAAATTTGTGCATGGGGGGGTTGGTGTCCCTCAGTCCGGCCTGTGCCCTCTCGCAATCCAGGACCCCTCAAGGGATGTCCGACTGCTGGTTTAGGCCCAATCCTCACAGGGATCGGGCCTAAACCGGCAGTCGGACATCCCTCTCTCAATCCAGGACCACTTGCTCCTAACCGCTCACCTGCCTGCCTGCTCAGTGCGCATCATAGCGACTGGTCATTCTGGTCGTTCTGGTTGTTCTGGTGTTCCGGTTGCTGGGCTTTTATATATATAGACTAGGGGCCTGGTGCACGAAATTCATGCACTGGGGGATCCCTCAGCCTAGCCTGCCCCCTCTCACATACTGGGAGCCCTCAGGGGATGTCCTACTGACAGCTTAGACCTGCTCCCTGCTCCCCTTGGAGCCGGCTCTGCCCCTGCCCCCTCCCATTGCTGGCTCCGCCCATTCCCCCTCCCATCACTGGCTCCGCCCCTGTCCAGGCCTGAGGCCTCTGGCCTGGGCAGGGGGACTCCCAGCCCCCTCCATGGCTGGCTTCACCCCTTCCCCCTCCGATCACCAGCTCCGCCCCTTGGCCCCCCCTGCCTCCCCCACCACCTGCCTGGCCAACAGGCCTGGACACTTCAGCAGCAGGGCTGAGGGGACTGGGCACTGCCATCTTGTGGCCATGGGTGCCGCCATCTTTGTGGAGGAGTGACAGTTAATTTGCATATTACTCTTTTATTAGATAGGATAGGCATAACCCATGGACACAGAAAATAGTGGAGTGAAGGGACAGGAGTGGGGATGGGGGTCAGTGGAAAAAATGGGGACATCTGTAATATTTTAAACAATAAAGGTAAAATTAAAAAGGAAGCCCGGCCAGCATGGCTCAGTAGTTGAGCATCAACCTATGAACCAGGAGTCACGATTCGATTCCTGGTCAGGGCACATGCCTGGGTTGCAGGCTGGATGCCCAGTGTGTGGATCCCCTGTGTGGGGTATGCAGGGGGAAGCTGATTGATAATGCTCTCTCATTACTGATGCTTCTATCTCTCCCTCTCCCTTCATCTCTGAAATCAATAAAAATATATTTTAGAAAAAATAAAAAGCAGTGGTAGAAATAGTGTAGGTAAAAGGTGATGGTGTTTTTTTTGGAACAGGGAGTTAATAGTGAAGGTGATGAAACATGATGAGTTTGCAGATGTATTTTGAAGCTAGATCTCTCCGAACATATATTTAAAAGGATAATGTAGGTAAAAGGCCTCAATCAGATATCTGGTATACAATAAAACCCATAAAGATATACAATCATTACAACTCTGTGCTCAAAATTTGTGCAGTAATCAATGGTTAGCCAGTTTGTTCTGGATTGGTATGAACTAGGATCTTCTAACAATATTTTTCCTTCCTAAAATATTTTTATGTTTCTTTAATAGCTAGATGGCATAGTTCTAAGAGCTAGGGTAATGTAATCAGACAGACATGGGCTCAAATATTGGCTCCACCTCTCAGTAACTGTTTGAACTTGAGCAAGTTACTTAAACTCTTTGTTCCTCAATGTCTTCATCTGTAAAAATGGGATACTCAATTAAGTATACCCTAGAGAATGTTGTGATGATTCAGTAAGTTAATATATGTAAAGTACTTAAAACTGTGCTTGCCATGTAATAAATGATCATTAAATGTTAGCTGCTATGATTATCAGCTTTTAATAATTTTTTGGTTTATTATTTTATATTTTGAACTGTTTTTATACAAAAAACAAATTGTGTTCATTGTAAAAAATTAAAAACATACAGATATGAATTACTTAGAAATTAGAAGGCCCATCTAATTCCACACCCCAGAGAGAACTTTTATTAAACAGTATAGTAAATATTGGTCCAGATTTTTACCTATGTATATAGCACACCTTTCTTTATGAAATGTAATAATACTCTGCATATTATTTTGCAACTTGTTTTTATCAATTAAAATTTTGTTTTATATATCTTTCCATATAAGTATACATAAAACTATAATACTGATTTTCATGGTTGCATCATATTCCATTATATTTAGGTGTCTTTAAATTTTTTCACTCTAACAAACAAGGGTGCAATAAACATCCTTGCACATGTTTTTGGTGCAAATTTGTATATTTCTGTAAAAAAATTATTAAGAATTTATCTATACAAGTGGTTATGATGAGTAAAAATTATATGCTTTTAGAGGGAAATGTGTGTGGGGGTGGGTGGAAGTGGGCAAAATGGGGATAAATGGGGACTGAAAGAGACCTTGCTTCGGGGAGATGGGTACACAAGGCAGTGTGCAGATGATGTTTTGTTGAGTTGTACTCTTGAAACCTATATGGTTTTGTGAACCAATGTCACCCGAATAAATTCAATTTTTAAAAAAGATACAAAACACAAACACTTCTCTTAATAAATTTATAATCACTATTAAAAATAGTTTTAATACTAATATAAAGCAGAATATTCTGCTAGCCAAGTACCTGAATTATGAAATGCATTGTATGAATATTAGTACTTATGTCTCCTGCTAACTAGACTGGGAAGATTTTTTAATCCTTGCCAATCTAATAGGCAAAATAAATAAATTTTATTGTTTTATTTCACTTTTTAATATATTGTTTATTTTCACTTTTAATTGTAAAGTTAATTGTCTTTTCAAATATTTAAAATTTTGTGTGGTTTTTTTTGTATAGACTCCCTATTTTTGTTCATTAATATTTTGGGGTTGAGTTCTTTTTATTTTTATTTTTTCCTTTTCTCTTTAAATTTTGAAGAAGGCAAGCCATAGACTGGGAGAAAATATTATTTTTAAATAAAATCCCCTGGCTTTGGACCTTTGCATTCTTAGTAGAGATATTCTAGAGCTGCACTACAAAAATTCAGAAATCAAAGAAGCCATTAAATCTGATTTGTAAATTTGGATGTTTATGGAATTTCAAACTGAAGTTTTCAAAGTAGACAGACAACTGTTTATCTGATTCCAAATAGAGATAAACAGTAATGACAGCTACATTGTAATGCAACTCAAAAATAAATCCTTGGGAATTTTGTTGAATGCTGTCAAAAAAGGAACTAGTTCAGCTAAAAAGCATAATCTATCAAATGTCTGTTTTTAGTTGACACAAAATACTCTAGAAATGAATAAGAACTAGAATTAACAGGGTAAATTGCCAAGAGTTGTACATGTTGTCAGATGGGTGCTGACTTCTGTATATCAACATGATTTCCTGAGAAGTATATTAGTGGTTGACTATGTATGAAGGGGGCATCAAATGAGTCATAAAATTATACCCTTTTGAACTCCCTGCCTTCTCCCACATGAGGGAGGTGACTCCACAGGCTGAAACCATCTGGGTACAGGGATTGTGGCAGAGGTATTTACTACTCACTGAATGTCAAGGGCATGCCCCTTTTTCCCAGCCCCCCTACAGTGCACAGGGACACAGAACACTGGATCTGGTTGTTGAGAAGGAGACACATGTTACCTCTGCCCTGAAACAGTGAATTTCCTGCTCCCTCTCTCTCTCTCTTGCCCTTAAACAGCAACCAAAGAGATCAGGATCACCTATAGTACAGTGATAAGATAGTTGAAGCTCCTTCAGTAGCCTAGAGGAACCAGGTGGAGCACATCCCCTCACTGGCCCATATTGGACATGTAGCATAAGTGAGAAACTTTTTGTTTGTGTTAAGCACTGAGATTGGGGTTGTTTGTATTGCAGCATACCCTGGGTTTTGACAAATACAATGAATGTGGCCAATTTTACCTTATTAATAACTCGAGGCCTGGTGCACGGATTCGTGCACTGATGGGGTCCCTCATCCTGGCCTGTGGGAATCGGGCCAAAACCAGCAGTCTGACATCCCCCAAGGGGCCCTGGAGTGCAAAAGGGAACTCTGCAAAGTTGCTGTTGTTGGGCAGCTCCTATGTTGAGCGTCTGCCCCTTGGTGGTCAGTGTGCATCATAGCTACTGGTTTGTCAGCTGGTTGGCCAGTCGCTTAGGCTTTTATATAATAACTAGAGGCCCGATGCACAAAGATTCATGCAAGAATGGGCCTTCCTTCCCCTGGCTGCCGGCACCGCCTTCGCTCCAGCCAGAGCCGCCTTTCTGCCTTCGTTCTGGCCCCGAGCCGCCTTTCCACCTTCCCATGCTGCCCAGAGGCCCGGAGCAGCTGGGGTGTTGCGAACACCTGCATCAGGCAGCTCGGTGCCTGCATATGCAAATTAACCCACCATCTTTGTTAGGTTAATTTGCATACTCACTCATGATTGGCTGGTGGGCATTGTGAAGATATGGTCAATTTGCATCTTTCTCTTGTATTAGTGTAGATGTTGAGGGCTACTCTATTGCAGGCACCAAGCTTTAAATTCTACATATGTTACCTAGTAGAATTTAACAACCTTTTGAAATAGATAATAACATCATCATATGACATATATAATATACTAGTATATTTCCATATCATACATAAAAATAGTATGTAGATATAAAATATATAGGATGTCCCCAAAAATGTATAAAAACACTTTAAATAATTATAAAGGCAGTGTTTATTAAAATACATTTCATTTTCAAAATTGAGTTATCAGCTGTTAAAGTGTGCATACTTTTTTTTTCTGCTCAGCAAACTTTATTCAGTTCTTCTGGGGCATGGGGGAGAATGCCTCCCTTTCCATGCTACTGTCCCTCCTACCCCAGGTTCAGTGTCCTCCTCTGTTGGGGAAAGATCTAGGTGCTCAAAGGCCTGGTCTGGAGGAAAAGCAGAGCAGGTGGTCCCTGCCTGGTGCTCCATGGGGTGTTGGTCTCCCCTGCTGTGGGTGAGAAGGAGGGTGGGCAGGTGCACTGCATGCCAGCACTCAGAGCTCCATTATTTCCTCAGCTGCAGGGTAATGGGAGGCAGGGGTATTCCCCAGTCTCAGCAGCTGAAGGGCCTCAGGGATCAGGTTTCCAGGGTAGTACCAGAGAAGCAGCTCAGAGCAAGGGCTCCTGAGTGTGGCAGAGCTGCTGGGAGGAAGGGGGGGACTGCAGTAAGGTTGGTCATTATGCAGGCTGAGCTGAGAGAAGTAGGTGGCCATATTCTCCTCCGACAGGAACTGCTCCTGCAGGGGCTCCCTCGTGTCCAGGCCTCAAGGAGCCAAATTTTAATGTAAACACCTTTTAAAAATTCAGTAACATACTTTCATACACACAGGAATTCAGGGATCCTTGAATCCAACTTTGTCTAATTCTAGAGCCCATGCCTGCAACTACCACATGTACATAACTCTACTCATCCTGAAAGATGGCTTTGTGCCTGTTTTATGATGGCCAAGTGTTTTTTTATTTTATTTTTATATTTTTAATCTTTATTGTTGAAAGTATTACATAGGTCCTTCTTTTCCCATTAACCTCTTCCAGCCCGTTCCCACTCCCCACCCCAGGCCTTCACTACCCTATTGTCTGTGTCCATGGGTGATGCATATACCAGTATGCATACAAGTTCATTGGTTGATCTCTTCCCACCACCCTTCCCTGCCTTCCCTCTGAGGTTCAACAGTCTGTTCGTGCTTCCATGCCTCTGTTTATATTTTGTTCATCAGTTTATGTTGTTACTTAGATTCCACATATGATTGAGATCATGTGATACTTGTCTTTCTCTGACTGACTTATTTCACTTAGCAAAATGCTCTCCAGGTCAGATGGCCAAGTGTTAATGCACTGGAAACTAAGGTTTGACTGAAGAAAAATATAACATCTTTGGGCAAATTCTAGAACAATGATGTTCTGCTGATGGTGAAATATCTTTGAACCTGTTCATGCCACAGATTGTACACCTCAGCCTTCTCCTGTTGGAGAACACAATGGGGCCATTCAGCATAGAGGCTGGACTGGCTAAACTGGACCCCAGCTCTCCCTTGTATAATCTTCACAGGCATAAACAGTGGTATCATTAACTATGATACAGGGCTGTAGTAGGGCTGACTTATTTAATAAAGATTTCATGAGCACTAAGTATATGCCAGGATTTGGCACAAATGAGATTTAGGATGTTTCACAGACTAGTTAGAAATGGCGGCCATTACTAGTATTATTACAGTTGTGCGTTGATGTTTGCCTGTGTCACAAAGCTGGTGTGAGAGCGGGTGATATTCATTACATTGTCAGTGTTCGGACAGGGTCCCTGCAGGGCCTGGACCTCCTGTACCAGAGTTCAGCTTGGTGAGCACTCCCAGGCATCACTGCGCGGCGTGGTCGCTCCTCCCCTCCGGGCCACCAGA